>NC_037354.1:22781409-23084439 GCF_002263795.3 Bos taurus
TTTTGACACAAATATCATCTGTTATGCAGGTATTTTTAATTTACATAAATATTATTCTGTTTTTTACATTTTCTAGGTATTGTTTGTAGGCGTACATTTAACACACCCCTCCAAAGCATGTGCACACCCCCCTGCCCCTGCCACACACTCACAAAAGGCAGTACACAAGGCTATTCCTAGATTTTCATAGCACATTGACAACTAACTCATTGTGTGGAAGGAAAAGAAAATATTTACCCATGACTCTAAATTGTGTATGAAAAGCTAGAAACAAGATCGATAATAAAGTTATTATTTACAATAATTTCTACCAATATCCCAACAAAAAATCATATTTTACCTCTTAAAAGTTTCCAAATGTACACATGTTTAAAAATTTGAAAAAACCACAAGTCTAAGTGGTCAGCTTCAAAATTTTAATTTAACATTCAGATGAAGAGATATTCTTTTTCTGTCATCCAGGTAGGTTGAAACTAACCCAGATCTACATTATTTGTCTGGATCCGGGTTGTTATGAAAATTACCATTGACTGAAAACAAATATTTTAAGAAATTCTGTGATAAATGAATAACCATAGAGAAAGATTGCAGCATAGGCATTGAAGATGAAAGAGCTTTCCTGGTGTGATAATATATTAATAAAGTGCTCTCTGGAAGAAAAAAATCATATATTTGAGTTGTCAATATGAATACCATATTATCCTGCTTTTCTTCTCACCTGCCAGAAATATTAATATCTCTCTAACATAGATTATAATTTACTGACATTTTTAGCATCAGTCTTATCCTTGTGCTGTTTTAATTTAATTTTAATCTAAAACATATCATGGAGTTAGATGCATTTTGATTAAAAGATTTCTCAATAAACTAGATAATAACATCGCAACAGGAGAGTAGGGTTGAGATGAGAGAAGAGAGAAGTCAAAATGTGGTGCAGAGGAATAGCACCCTTGACTGATCCTGCAGTGAGCTTGGCAGCTAAAACAATCCCAAGATTATCCAGAGGGGCATATGGTGGCTGGATATTGATATCGCCACATTGAAAGCCATGAAAGCCATCCCAGGTGGGGCTTGGGGGGCATGATTTTGGACAAGACAGCTCTTTGCAACTAAGATATTTCCTGGTAAGACTGAAAGTTAAGAGTCTTCTGCTATTGGTTTTCCCAGTAGGTGGGGCAATTCATTTATTGAAGTGAGATCCGACTTTTGCTGGACTTAGTGCGCTTACCTAATGGCAATAACCAACATCCTCATTTCTGAGGAATCTCAGGCTAAGGCAGCTGCACTTGTCCAATGACTGTAAAAATTTGTCAAGAGAGGTCAATGAATTCTGGGTCAAAAAATTGTTTCATGACAAAAATTTGGCAAAGAATCATGGCTTGTTCATTGGGGCAACTGCCTTCAGTCTGATCTTCATCCAGTCTTCACATTCACCTAATATCCTCTTAGTCTCAAGCTAGTAAGATGACTACAATTTGGGGTTCAATAAGTTAACTTTACCTACCCTTCCTATGCAACACATCTCTTCTAAATACACACACACACACACACACACACACACACACACGTACATGTATACACACAACTGTTTTATAGGATGAGAGTAATTACAAAGCAGTTAATAGGAAGAATGTGAAACAGTGATTTTATTTACCAAAACTATTTTTCTGAGGCTCTTTTAAAATGTCTGTGACTATACAAATATCAATAATTTGTTCTGGGTGGCTTTGTTTTTAAGATGAACTTTATAATCACTTGGAAGTAGACTTTTATCAGAAATAATTTGTTTTCAGAATACCATGATACAGATCTGAGTCAAATGAGAAATATGTGCTGGTAAATGAAGTCAGTGAGAGAAGGAACTATTTTAAAATTTAAAAGGCAAGCAATCTAAGAAAAAGAAGTACACATTAGTTCATAAATAATAATGAAAAATATTAACATGACTGAGCGACTGAACTGAACTGAATGGGGTTACATAGTAAAATAAATTCAGCTTACATTCTCTATCCCTATAGTTGTTAGACTGAGTAAGAATGACAGAAATAAACTTTGGGCTAACTTACTAGCTGCATACAATTCACTTACTTTATTTGTATGTTGTGTGTGTGTGTGTGTGTGTGTGTGTTTTAAATAAAATGAGGGCAATAATGTGTCTGTTTTACAGAGTTGTTGTGACAATGCTAATTTGCTCTTTGCTAAATTTCTCTGTACTAAGCTCTTAGGATTAATTCCATAGTTAGGGTAGAAACCAAAAATGTTGTTTTGGACATTTAGAAGGTATTTTTATACAAGACCTTACCTTGGGGCCTGCCTATGTAGAGTTACCATACTCTAAGGTCTTATTCTTAATTTACAATTGATTAACAAGTGATCTTGTTCAAAGAAGTGATTCTTGTTTTAGAAACTAAATTAGCCTTACAGTAACAGACATATATGTGCACAAACCAGAGGTGTCTTCAGCACTGCCTATTTATGGACAAGAAGTTATATCTCAGAAGCAGCCCGGATTCTTAGCCATGCTCATTCTGGCCTCCTCAGTTTTTCAATATATCTGGGAAGCTGAATTATCAACAGAATTCAGTGGCACTCTACATAGGCTTTCAGTGAGTGTCTGTGGAGACATGGTAGCTTTTAATTCTTTAATCACATCTTTTCAAGCTTTCATGCTAAACAGTGCACCTCCTCTTTGAGTAGGTCTTCCTTCAGAGTTTATAAAATGTAAGTGAAGACAATGTGTTCAAAGGGACAGCACTGCACCTATTTCAAAAGGTAAATAAGTGAGTGGCGGCAGGGGGAGGGGGCGGGTCCCTCTGGACAATTGCTTGGAAAAGTTTGTATTAGACAAAGTAAAGTATTTCTCTCTTCTAGACTTCTCAGAATGTTGAGAATGCTAATATGCATTATGAATCTCTGAGTGGGAACATATCTTGCAGTGGTTTTCTAAATTTATTTGAAAACTGAGCTCTTTTTCCACTGAGTTTACTATAATTCTGATATACTATTAAACATGTTTGGGAAAGACAGACACACTAATAGTGAAGCTTGAGGCTTTTTACTTTTGTTACACAGACGAAAATATGGATTTCTTTTTCAGTCACCCATACAGATGGCAGTCTTCAAGGTACACATTGTTATTATTAATTTTTTATTTATTATTTTTCATGAGTCAAATGCCTGAGGTTCTTTGCCATTGTCTCTACACCAAGAAATATGATTTGTTTTTGATAGCATGCTTGGCTTTCCTACAGTGCTCTTCAGAACAAGTCTCTGTCTCTTGCACATCCTCAGTGTTATTAGTCATTCTGTCGTGTCCGACTCTTTGCCACCCATGGACTGTACCCCTCCAGGCTCCGCTTTCCATGGGATTCTCCAGGCAAGAATATTGGAGTGAGTCACCATTTCCTTCTCCAGCATCCTCAGAATGTAACCTTAACTTCATGTTAAAGTGGCACAATGCCACTGCTTCCGTGAACGTTTAAGGTTGTATCATATGGTTAAATTTAGATCATTAGACCAAACCACACCAATATTTTTTTTTTTCCTGATTGTGATTCCAAAAGATGTCCTGTAAGAAAACATTTTTCAAGAATATTAAAAATAAAATAACTTAATGTTCTAACATTCTTATTGGATTGAATAACTATGATCTATTTCTCCTTTATTTTAATTAGCTGTTTATATGTATATGTGTGCATATATATGTGTATATACATATATATAATATATATTGCTGGTCCCCTTATATATAGGCTCATTGAATTTATCAAACATAAAATGGCACCCCACTTCAGTACTCTTGCCTGGAAAATCCCATGGGCGGAGGAGCCTGGTAGGCTGCCATCCATGGGGTCGCTAAGAGTTGGACATGACTGAGCGACTTCACTTTCACTTTTCACTTTCATGCATTGGGGAAGGAATGGCAACCCACTCCAGTGTTCTTGCCTGGGGAATCCCAGGGACAGGGGAGCCTGGTGGGCTGCCGTCTAATGGGGTTGTACAGAGTCGGACACGACTGAAGTGACTTAGCAGCAGCGGCATCCATTCTTTCTCCATTAACTGTATAGCTGTGATCATATATGCCACATTTGTTTGGGATTTTATTTTTATCCAGTATATATTAGCTCTGATGATTTTGTTGTTATTGACATATGTTCAATGAGACTAGTGATATGTGGATTGTTAGAAAAAGAAGGACTTACTTGTCAAGGAATTGTATTATAAGTAGAAAAAAACTGGGAAGACAAATTGCATTTTATTTTATTATGCTTTTTAAAAAACCACTCACATAGTTAAAAGAACACCAAATAAGAGATACAAAGTACAGTATTTATTTTATTTAATATATCATATATTTAAAACATTTTTACAGCTCTGACAATTGGTAAAGTATAAATTATGAAACAATAAGTGGCTAAGAACTAAAGGAATAAATAGTGCTCCAGATAACAAAAGTTGTATTATTAAAAATAATCTCTAAAGATGTTTCTATATAAGCTGAATGAGAAATCAGTTTTCTAAGTCTATCAATCTTTATTATGTAGAGTTTATTTTCTAATAATATGCAGGAATAAGGAAGTCCAATTATAATGAAAATAAAATACAGGACTACAGCAAACAGCATAGTAAAAACACACATATAAAGCAACCTACAAACTTATGTTTTATTTCTTCTTCCTCTTATGCTTGGGGAAAAATAGTTCATTATAAATTATAAATAATATCATAAAACAGGTAAGAAAAAGAAAATCCTTAGATACTTTAAAGAGAATTTTCTCACCTTTAAATAACAGTTGGAAATTAAATAGATATTTTTTATTCCTTTAGTGTGCAAGAAAGAATAAATAACAAAAAGACCTTTAAAAGTAATTTGTAATTATATTTTAGCAATCTAATACCTCCATTTCTCCATATATTTCTTTATTTAAGATATTTAATTCCCAAAGTCTCACAAATACCCACCATACTGAGCTCCAATTTGTCTCTAATTTGCCTTAAAGGTTATTTCCTAGTGCAAGTTGAAATACAGAAGGAATATCATTAGATACTCAAATCCATATAAATATGTATTTATCTTCCTTCCTAATCACATTTTTGAAATTCATGATGCTAGTAATTTGCAAGATATTTATTTTTTAACTTATCCAAAAAAATGTTTAAAATCTATATGTAATTGTCTCCTGGATTCTTTCACCTTTCTTTGAAAAGATTTTTAATATAAATAATTAATCAGATACCAGATTTTCTGTGTTATTTAATGATCATATCATTTTAAAAAACTTTTCTCCGTTCCATGTAAACACACTCATTTCTTTGACAATTACATGCCTGTTAAGAGTAATTCAGATTCTGAGAATGGCCACCATCTAAGGACACCTTCTAATACCAGACAGTCAAGGGTCTTAAAAACTCTGTGTGAGATAGGACAGAGTGAATTATTGTCAGACGATTGCAAAGTTATGATTGTGGATTTTAAATTCAACATAACATGGCTATTAATATTCTCTTTGTTAACATTCATATCTATGATTTATTTCACAGACAGTCTCTTATAATAAACTCCAAAAAAAATACTTCTGAATAAAGCATCCTTTACCTTTTCCAAAAAATCAAGTGTGTGAAAATTGTAATAAATATGGCTTTGCAGTCTCTAAACGCAAATAGTACTAGCCTTGAATGATGGGTAAGAGTATTAAGAAGATCGGTTCAAACAAAATATTTGATTCAGGAAATTTAAATGGCTGAGTAATATTTCAGTGTGTGTGTGGTGGGGGAAGAGAGAGAGAGCAAGAGAGAGAGAGATACAATTTCCTTATCCATTCATCTCACAGTGAGCACTTAGGTGTTTCCATATCTTGAATAGCATAAATAATGCTGCAACTGTAGACTTTCAGATATAAAATAAGTTACTGAGCTGTGACATAAGGAAGATAGTCAATAATATTATAACAATTTTGCATGGTGACCGGATGGCAACTGGTCTTATCATGGTGATCATTTTATAATGCATAAAAATATTGAAACATGTTGCACACATGAAGCTAATATCAGTATAATATTTTATGTTCTTTGTAACCCAGTTTTTAAAAAAGAAATTTAATGACAAAACAGAACTTTTTGAAAAATATTAGCTTTATAGATTAGTGGAGGTAATGAGTGGATGATGATGAGAAAAGAACAATCTGAAAAACAAAGAATTACATGAGACACTCCAAGGGTCTTGAAAATCACTCAAAAGAAGAAGCTTAAGATACAGCAGGAGAAATGAGGTATTGCCTTATACCAGTCTGCATGGCCATCATCAAAAAGTCTACAAACAATAAATGCTGGAGAAAGTGTGGAGAAAATGGAACCTTCCTGCACCATTGAAAACTGGAAGCTGATAACTGATACAGCCACTGTGGAAAACAATATGAAGAGTCCTTAAAAAAAACAACTAGGAATAAATCTACCACATGACCCAGCAACCCCACTACTGGGCATATACGTTGAGAACACCACTCCTTTAAAAGACACATGCACCAGTGTTCATTGCAGCAATATTTATAATAGTCAGGACGTGGAAACAACTTAGATGTCATTGACAGGTAAATGGATAAAGACGTGGTGGTGTAACTATACAGTGAAATATTACTCAGCTGTAAAGAGGAACTAATTTGAGTCAGTTGTAATGAGGTGAATGAATCTAGAGCCACTTAAAAGAGAGTGAAGTCAGAAAGGGAAAAACAAGTATCGTATATAAATGCATCAATATGGAATCTAGAAAAATGGTCCTGATGAACCTAGTAGAGAACTGACTTGTGGACACATCAGGGAAAGGTGGGGGTGGGGCAAACTGAGAAAGTTGAGCATTGACGTATATACACTATCATTGTAAAACAGACAGTTACTAGGAACAAAGCTAGTGGAGGTGATGGAATTCCATTTGAGCTATTCCAAATCCTGAAAGATGATGCTGTGAAAGTGCTGCACTCAATATGCCAGCAAATTTGGAAAACTCAGCAGTGGTCACAGGCCTGGAAAAGGTCCGTTTTCATTCCAATCCCAAAGAAAGGCAATGCCAAAGAATGCTCAAACTACCGCACAATTGCACTCATCTCACATGCTAGTAAAGTAATGCTCAAAATTCTCCAAGCCAGGCTTCAGCAATATGTGAAGTGTGAACTTTCTGATGTTCAAGCTGGTTTTATAAAAGGCAGAGGAACCAGAGATCAAATTTCCAACATCCGCTGGATCATGGAAAAAGCAAGAGAGTTCCAGAAAAACATCTATTTCTGCTTTATTGACTATGCCAAAGCCATTGACTGTGTGGATCACAAGAAAGTGTGGGAAATTCTGAAGAGATGGGAATACCAAACCACCTGACCTGCCTCTTGAGAAATTTGTATGCAGGTCAGGAAGCAACAGTTAGAACTAGACATGGAACAACAGACTGGTTCCAAATAGGAAAAGGCGTATGTCAAGGCTGTATATTGTCACCCTGTTTATTTAACTTATATGCAGAGTACATCATGAAAAACGCTGGACTGGAAGAAACACAAGCTGGAATCAAGATTGCCAGGAGAAATGTCAATAACCTCAGATATGCAGATGACACCACCCTTATGGCAGAAAGTGAAGAGGAACTCAAAAGCCTCTTGATGAAAGTGAAAGTGGAGAGTGAAAAAGTTGGCTTAAAGCTCAACATTCAGAAAACAAAGATCATGGCATCCAGTCCCATCACTTCATGGGAAATAGATGGGGAAACAGTGGAAACAGTGTCAGACTTTATTTTTGGGGGCTCCAAAATCACTGCAGATGGTGACTGCAGCCATGAAATTAAAAGATGCTTACTCCTTGGAAGGAAAGTTATGACCAACCTAGATAGCATATTCAAAAGCAGAGACATTACTTTGCCAACAAAGGTCCGTCTAGTCAGGGCTATGGTTTTTCCTGTGGTCATGTATGGATGTGAGAGTTGGACTGTGAAGGAGGCTGAGTGCCGAAGAATTGATGCTTTTGAACTGTGGTGTTGGAGAAAACTCTTGAGAGTCCCTTGGACTGCGAGGATATCTAACCAGTCCATTCTGAAGGAGATGAGCCCTGGGATTTCTTTGGAAGGAATGATGCTAAAGCTGAAACTCCAGTACTTTGGCCACCTCATGCGAAGAGATGACTCATTGGAAAAGACTCTGATGCTGGGAGGGATTGGGGGCAGGAGGAGAAGGGGACGCCAGAGGATGAGATGGCTGGATGGTATCACTGACTCAATGGACGTGAGTCTGGGTGAACTCTGGGAGTTGGTGTTGGACAGGGAGGCCTGGCATGCTGCGATTCATGGGGTCGCAAAGAGTCGGACACGGCTGAGTGACTGATCTGATCTGATCTGAGTGGGAAGTTGCTAAATAAAACAGGGAGCCAACCTGGTGCCCTGTGATCACCTACAGGGGTGGGATGGGATAAGGAGAGGGAGAAGAGGAAGGGAAGGAATATATATATATAGAGACTGAATTGTATTGTTGTACAGCAGAAGCCAATAAAAAATTGTAAAGCAATTTTCTACCAATTAAAAAAATAAAAAAGATTCAGTAGGAGAGATGATTTTTTTATATTATTCCTTAACACAAAAGTGATAATGTTTATAATGGTTTATTTAGAAAACACATTAAATATTTAAAAGGAATGGCATAAATCTATAATCCAAGGGTTTAGATAATGTAAGGAGTAATTCAATAAAATAACAGTGTAAACAATGTTAAGTTTACACTCCAAACAGTGTAAGTATGAAGGCAATTACCAGGTTGAAGATGATTGCCCTTGGGAATAGAAAGGAAGAAATGGGAGAGGTAGACAAAAAAAGTAGGTTGAAGAGATTAATTATATTTATTATCAGAGTATTAATTTAAATAAACTACAGAGAATAACTATCAAGAATATGCTAGATCCAGGAACAATGCATTTGCATATTATCTTGTTAAATTACTACGACATTCATGTAAGTAAAACTATTGTTTCCTGATTCTTACAGAAAATGATTTAGGTTTAGATAAAGAATATGCCAAAGTCAACAGTTAGTAAATAGTAGTCACGTTTCAAATCCAAGCTCTTCTACTATAGATTATAACTATAATGATGATAATTAATGTATTTAATGTATGCTGAAGTTCAAACATAATCCCTTGAAAGTAAATGATATGAATTTTTATAATAATGTGAGTTAAAATTTCAAATAAAATGTAATAATGGTTAAGACTTTTGAGTACTTTTACATATATACAGAAGAACTCAAAAGATAAGCATGATTTTAATCAGTTTACATCCTCATGTCATCCTTGCTATAAACTCATAGCTAAATATTATTTCTTTTACATATAACAAAAATTAACATGCAAAACGGTGAGCTAAATTGCTCAAGCTTGCACAGGATGAAGATAGCACAGCCAAGGTTGGGGCCTGTATTATAGGTGCATTAGATTCTGTTATTTTCTCGTGTTTTGGCAATGTCAATCTTAATAGCAAATCCAGAAATTATTTTCTCCCTTTAGATTGGAAGGGACCAGGAATACAGTGAATCAAGAAGCTATACTGACAGTAGGAAGAAATTCACTTTTACAACTCTCTTAAATAAGAGAAACCAGATTATTTCATCATTTCATAATTTTTTTTCTAATTTTATTTTATTTTCAAACTTTACATAATTGTATTAGTTTTGCCAAATATCAAAATGAATCCGCCACAGGTATACATGTGTTCCCCATCCCGAACCCTCCTCCCTCCTCCCTCCCCATACCATCCCTCTGGGCCGTCCCAGTGCACCAGCCCCAAGCATCCAGCATCGTGCATCGAACCTGGACTGGCAACTCGTTTCCTACATCATTTCATAATTTATTGGCGGACGTGGTGTGTGAATGTGAACATCAGGTTAATTATACAGTGAATATATATTATACAGTTCCATGTATTTTATAGCTACATGTAAATAATATAGAGAAACTTACAGAAAAAGGACTCATGAACATAAAGGAGCAAGGTTAGATTCACAACACTAAACTATGGTAACAGTTCTACATTTACCCAGGGAAATTCCATGTCATCTAATTTAAATAAAATATATATCTATGTTCCCCCGAATTGTGTGTTATATAGAAAGATAACACTGATCTTAAGATTCAAAACTTCCCCAAATTAAATATGTATATAATATAAATAATATCACCCTTAATATGGATATCCAGTTCTTTTCTTTTTAAACATCTTATGAAAACATTTTTTATTTCTATTGAACTGTGAATTATATTCATGATAGAATTTGTTTCTATTGCCCTGAGATAGTCTCAGTTCAGTTCAGTCACTCAGTTGTGTCCGACTCTTTGCAACCCCATGGACTGCAGCACACCAGGCTTCCCTGTCCGTCACCAACTCCCAGCACTTACTCAAACTCATGTCCATTGAGTCGGTGATGCCATCCAGCCATCTCATCCTCTGTCGTCCCCGTCTCCTCCTACCTTCAATCTTTCCCAGCATCAGGGTCTTTTTAAATGAGTCATTTCTTTGCATCAGTGGCCAAAGTACTGGAGTTTCAGCTTCCGCATCAATCCTTCCAATGAATATTCAGGGCTGATTTCCTATAGGATGGACTGGTTGGATCTCCTTGCAGTCCAAGGGACTCTCAAGAGTCTTCTCCAACACAACAGTTCAAAAGCATCGATCCTTTTGGCCTCAGCTTTCATTATAGTCCAACTCTTACATCCATTCACGACTACTGGAAAAACCATAGCTTTGACCAGATGGACCTTTTTGGCAAAGTAATCTCTCTGCTTTTGAATATGCTATCTAGGTTCATCATAACTTTTCTTCCAAGGAGCAAGCGTCTTTTAATCTCATGGCTGTAGTCACCATCTGCAGTGATTTGGGAGCCCAAAAAAATCTATCACTGTTTCCACCGTTTCCATATCTATTTGCCATGATCTCAGTCTTTTGAATTTTGCACTTTAAGCCAACTTTTTCACTCTCCTCTTTCACTTTCATCAAGAGGCTCTTCAATTCTTCGCTTTCTGCCATAAGGGTGGTGTCATCTGCATATCTGAGGTTATTGATATTTCTCCCGGCAATCTTGATTCCAGCTTGTGCTTCATCCATCCCAGCATTTCTCACGATGTACTCTGTATATATGTCAAATAAGCAGGGTAACAATATACAGCCTTGATGTACTCCTTTCCCTATTTGGAACCAGTCTGTTCTTCCATGTCCAGTTCTAACTGTTGCTTCCTGACCTTCATACAGATTTCTCAAAGGGAGGTCAAGTGGTCAGGTATTCCCATCTCTTTAAGAATTTTCCAGAGTTTGTTGTGGTCCACACAGTCAAAGGCTTTGGCATAGTCAATAAAGCAGAGGTAAATATTTTTCTGGAACTCTCTTCCTTTTGCAATGATCCAGTGGATGTTGGAAATTTAATCTCTGGTTCCTCTGCCTTTTCTAAATCCAGCTTGAGCATCTGGAAGTTCACAGTTCACGTACTCTTGAAGCCTGGCTTGGAGTTTTTGAGCATTATTTTGCTAGCGTGTGAAATGAGTGCAATTGTGGGGTAGTTTGAGCATTCTTTGGCATTGCCTTTCTTTTGGATGGGGATGAAAACTGACCTTTTCCAGTCCTGTGCCCATGGCTGAGCTTTCTAAATTTGCTGGCGTATTGAAATACTCTAGCGGTTGCCTTAAACATTTGCAAAGCGACTTTGTAGAAGCACTTCAGAACACTTCTTTCAAGTAGGCGTTTGAGAACATACCTGGACAGCCACTGTGTGCGATTAACTCAAGAAAACCCCTCTGAAACAAAACAATGTTTGAAGGCCACTTGTCACTTTATATGTAGTACTATTTTAGTACTGAAAGAGTTCTGTCTCTAGTCTACTTCTGTAGCTCCTGTGTCCTCCAGACCTTATCATGACTGGAAATGTTCTCACCTTCAAGATTTCAAAACCTGAGTGTCTAATCTGATGACAAACCTGTCTTAGCATTTCTTGTATTTTTTATCCCCTATTGAACTTGATCATTAATTTGTCACCTGTTGATATTCTTTATTCTGTGCTATTTTTGCAACCTAATACTATTTTTCTGGCTTTTACGTGTCTCTACTTAATAAGAAAAATAATAGCCACTTGAGGGACATTATTCTGTTACTTTAGGACACTACATTCCTATGACTTTTTGCCATTCCTGTTAATAAATCCTCAATTTTGAAACTCTATCACTGTTAATCCTGCATGTTTCTGTTGCATACTATTGCAAAACTCTTAAGAGTCAGTGAATGAATGACCTGTAACTAATATCTATATCAGACACTTTAGTTTCAAAGGGGAAAGAGGATGTTATAAAACTGGTATAAATTAGTTCTGTCTCAGAGTAAAAAAGTATGCCTGTTTTCTCATCAGAATTTGTCTTCAGTGATGCTTGAAATTTTCATGTTAAAAAAAATTAGTTCATTTCCCTATTAGGCATTTTCAGTGTCAGCTTGAAGTTCAAGCTAATAAAAAGTTCAAGCTCAAGAAGTGAATTCCTCTGATCCAAAGTTCAGTTCAA
This sequence comes from Bos taurus, assembly GCF_002263795.3. Classification (NCBI taxonomy): domain Eukaryota; kingdom Metazoa; phylum Chordata; class Mammalia; order Artiodactyla; family Bovidae; genus Bos; species Bos taurus. The sequence goes on from NC_037354.1 coordinate 22,793,964, forward strand.
CCAGAATCAATTATTTTCTCCTTCCGTGAGAAGACTGACATCTCTCCACCTCAGAATATTTCCATTTCTCTTCTTAATGTTTTTCTTTGTCTGAGTTAAAGAAAAAGGGCCTTCATTTCTTATTCAAAATGCTATGCATTGTTCTACTAATTCACTGGCTTTCTTTTGAGGTCAAAGCAGAGGGTAGAGGCTAGGACTACTGAATCTCTTGCCTTTCCTCTTCTGCTAATCCCAGCCTCCCAGAATGTATAGAATACATCTTTCCAACCTACAGACCTACTCATTATCTAGGAGTTTCTCCTTTGTTTTTATATACTTTTTTTTCCCACATAGAACTTGTTCTCCCATCATGATAAAGTCAAGCAAGACCAAAGCAACTGTCGCTTCCCAGCCTGCTTTCTACAGATGTGTTGGTTGATGAATAAAATTCTGAAATTTTTTGTGATACTTCTGGAAGTATAGTTAGAAAGTTCAAAGCTGAACTTATTTTACCATTGAACTTACAGATTTCCCTATTCCAATTGTAAAACTCACTATTTGTCCTTATATAGTCATAGTTGTGAATCCTTGGGTCAGTGGTAAATGGCCCCCTTTTCAGTATCTCAAGAAAAAACTAGTCACCAGCTCTTGAAAGTTGCTCTTCCACCACACTCCTCTCTCTTATTACAGAGTTGTGCATTATCGCTGACACTCTGTCAGATAGCTCCACATAGTACTTCTACCGGATTTTCCTTAACGTGTAACTCTGATCATTTCAAACCATTGAGCTATTCAAGAACTTTTTATGTTCCTTCTCTTGGAGGCTGTTGTGTCAATACATACAGATTCCTTAGCTCTACGCTCATGGCTTTCCTTTCTCTGACCTCAAAACGTGCTCCTAATTGTTTTCACTCATGATATTCCATTAGCCAGGTTGGGTGGAATACTATTTCCTGATTGTGCCCAGAATGGTCAGTTCGTTCCTCCCTCTAGGGACATCTCTTGTAGAAACTCCATATTCTTTTTTTTTTTTTTAACTTTACAATATTGTATTGGTTTTGCCATATATAAGGTCTTTTATCACAGTCAGTCTCCTCCACGAGAAGTGGTGTACTCTCCAACCAGACGTGAAATCTCCTTTCTTTGATTCCTATCACTACTCTGTTCTTACTATTTTTATTTTTTGTCTCATAAATATTATCTGTGCCCTGTTTTATAATACTCATGGAGTATTATTTTCTAAAGAAAAGGACATAAGCATTACCCATGATTAAAATACTGGGACACCATGCTTACATACACTAGTCCATCATTAACTGCTTGTACAAATGTGAGCATTTATAGTAGAAATATGTGTATAACTGTCATGTAAAATATCATTAGATCTCTCTGCAAACAAAGAGTTGTTTTTAATAATCAGGAAGCAAGTATAATTATGCCTAATAAATAATTAAAAGTGTTGGTGCATGAAGAAAGTATAGGATTTATTCACAGATGAGTCCTAGTCTCTGTTAGACTGGAAAGAAGCTACCAGGTCCTTTATCCTCCTCTTTTCCTGTTCATTTTATACAGAGCCCACTACATGCATGCCAACTGCTGCAATCATTCATTAAGCAGATTCAGCCTCTAATTTTCCTTAAATCATCACAGATTTGAGCTTACTGTTTTCTCAATTTAGGCCTAAGAAAATTATGGCCAGTTATTCCTTCTCCAGTTAACCTAAAAGTGAACTATATTTCATTGCTTGTAGGATGGTATGGGAAATCTGAGAGTCACCAAGAAGGGAATCCGACTTGAAGGTATATCTGAGTTTCTACTTCCATTGTATGTGAAAGAAATTCATTCCCGAAAGGTATGTGATACTGGCTTTGGCTTACTGTAAAAGATAATTTACAGGTTATGTTTTAGCTTGAAAATAGGAAGACAAAAACCCCTTATCTCTTTAGTATGCATTTAGTTACTCTATGCTAAGACTTATGTGAAGAAATCAAAACAATGAAACAATTGAAAAACCCGTGGAGAAGGTTAGTTTCAAACTGACAAATTAGAGAGCATTTTTGAATTAAACTGCAGTGTTGCTTTTGTTAGTCTATAAAATATGCCCCTCTGACATTAAAAATCCAGTTATATTCATTCCAAAAGGGGCATTTAACATATTTTGAGTAATTTTTGCAAGAACCTTGGCTTGAATAAATGGTTCTAATTCAATATATTATACATCTTTTCAGCTTTAATGGCCATGCATTTTTTTAAAAGAGGTGACAAAAAGTCTTAGTACAGAAATTGAATTTATTTCTGGATCTACATTATTTAAAACCAGTAAGAATATTTACTCTTTCAAATGTGAATGTATGTGTGTGTGCTATGTGTATTTTATCACCTGGCAGCATGGTACAAATCAAAACATTATAGCTTAATGTTGCTTATTTTGGCTGAAGTGTGTTATTTCTCAGAAGGTAGTATCTTTGGTACATCAAAATCTCACTAGACTCTTTCAAGTGTAACAGGCACTCCCCTGGGACAAGTGTGTATGTGTGGAAATTAATTTAATAAAACATAATAATTAGAAAGATTGTTAAATATGGAAAGATTATTAACCTTATTTCATAAATATCAAAGTCTATTTTAGACTAGAATAATGTTTGAATATTTTTAATATAATATATTAGCAAATGAGTTGCACAGTAAGCCAAAATTTTATAATTTGCTTCAAGGCTATTTTTTCCCTTAAATATCAAAGTGAACACAGAACAAAGGATTCTTTTCTATAAAAACTCTAAATAGGATAATTATATTACATTTAACTTTTATTTTGTTATGTGTAAGCCGCAATGCTTCCTAATGTATTATATATACTATAGTGACTGCTACTCTGGGTATTGGAAATTTTTTATTAAAATTATTTTCTAGATTTTGGTCAGAGAATAAATAACACAGTAGATCCGTATGCACACCTGACCTTACAGAAATAAACAAGCAAAACCAACTAGATTTAAAAGTTTGGTATTGTTCTTTTTTATTTTTATGAAAACTGAAAAAATAGCATGCTAACACATATTAGCATCTTCCCTTTGATTGGAAGTCATCACCACTCAGTTATTTTCTGATTCCTTCTTGTGTTTGGCACTATTAAATAATTTCATATTTGAAGAAATGCAAACTCATACATGAAAATAAAAATAGTACTTAACATAGGACAAAGGTGAGAGTCATCATAGGCAGGAACTTCTTTGAAAATATATCCTATTGATAAATCCAGGGATGACCGCCCTCCTCACCACAAAAAAAAAAAAAAAAAAAGATTTATTTTCAAAGCCATTTTAGATCATTTTGGAGTATCTTCTTTAGAGTACAGTTTAGAGAAGGATTGTCAAGGTCCCTGTCGGCAGGAGGATCATAAAATTTACCTTCTTAGTAGGAACATTTTTGAGAGTATAGCAACAGGTGTACACAAGGATTCTCCTAAGAACCTGCGAGGTATGTTCACTCCATCTGTGGACCAAATAAGAAGGAATTTACTGTGATAGTATTTAAATGTGAGGTAGTGACAGATGGGCTTTCAAACCTTTATCCCTGGGAAAATTCACAAGCATTTCTAAAACCCACCATATTGATTGGAATCTGTATGCTCCCTTTCCCATCCCCAGTCCTGGCGCTTCTCCTCTAGTTATCCTTTGCCTCTCAGTACCTGTGAAGTGTGGTACCGCCCAGGCAGGAGGAAGCATGTTCCATCAGCAGGCAGACTGGAGGTCTGGTTTGAGAACAAAAAAGAGACTCATTTACTCCTTGAAAATGTCTCTACCCATATGCCACAAAAATAAATATTTAAACTAAGGAGAAAAATGTATCTTTTATAAGCAAGCTCCACATTAAGACTCTCTTACCCTGAACACATGCAGTTGTTTTTTCTCTGCCGTCAAGTTATTGCACTGTTTTAAAAAGTTGGCCACAAAGTTCCCGAGCCTTCATTTTTCTCATGAATAATATGAGTTTGGTAGAAACTGATCAAAATGCCTAAATCTTAGGTTAAAAAAGAACACAAAATACTCAGTAATAATTGTAGAGATGAGATTTTACATCATTTTTTAAATTCCACTGTACATTTCAATCTTTCTACACATTTTTATATATTCAAATGTTTTTGTGATAAAGTGTAGGTAGGTAAGATAAGTTCCTGTAGGTAAGATAAGAAAATCTAATCAATTCAAAATGTAATTATGAAAATTCAATTAATAGAAAAATAGAAGTATATTACAATTTTGATTTGTGCAAGTTTTTTTCCTGCAATTTTGATTTGTGTGTGTGTGTGTTTTGATTGTGTGTGTGCTTTCCTGCGCTAATGCCAATGGCTTGCCTTCTCTATATTTAGCCAGTATTGCACTCTGAAATTTATTTTCTAGTTATGTAGTTATTTAATCCTGTAGAAAGATAGTACATTTCTATTGGTCAGAAAGTGCAGTTGCCCGTAGACATAAGCACCTAACCTCCTAACTTAATAAATCATGGGCTGTTTCTACCCTACAAGCTCACAGGCCCTGTGCTCACCACCAAAATGCTATAGACGTTTGAAGTTCTGTTATTACCCAGTGAAGTTTACTCTCTTCTTCATGCTTTTAAGAAAACAACCTTTTAAAGTGGTTGATCATATCAGCACACACAGAAAAGCATGTTGTATGTTTAAAATATCTTAGAATTCAATGCATCTTCAAAATTAACATTATTTTCATAGAGTAGGTACTCAACATTTGTGAAGTTAAGTGTATAGTTATCTTTGGGTACAAAATATTCAAAGAATATGGAATTTGACCTTATATATAATATTCTGAATGGGACTTTAATGCATGCAGTCTAACATTAGGTTAAATATTTAAATTATCAGGAATTTAAAACTTGTATCACCAGCTTTTTAATGTAATTTAAATGTTTCTCAAGATTTCAGAAATTCAGAGTACTGAGATGGTTAAACTATCTACATTTCACTAGTTCCTACTGTAAAAACATTGCATCATGAGTTCTCTAGGGCAATTTTAAATATTGTCCAACTTCATTGTTTGAACAAACTTGGGGAGATAGTGATGGACAGAGAAGCCTGGCGTGCTGCAATTCATGGAGTTAGACACGACTTAATGACTGAACAACAGCAACAATAACTTCATTTGATTATAGCTGAACACCTCTCTTAGTTTTTTGGGGTTGTTGTTGTTGTTTTGTTTTGTTTTCCTATTTAAGGATCCTCACTTAAGCTGGTACCTCACCACTGCCCCCCACCCCAGCATCGTGCATGACAGGCTGATAATTGTGTCGGGGACAACTACCAGTTAATTCCAATTCCAGTAACTCCATAGCAAAGCAAACAAATTTGCATTTTTCAGGATTCCTGCAATAGCAGATCTATGAGCAAGGTTCTACCTTTCCTTTACTTCCAGTCATTTCATTTGGCTTCGAAGCTCTGATGCTAACTGGGTTCTTGGTTGCAATCAGGTTTTCACCTCCTGTGTTCAGTTCTTTAGAGAGTTCAGACACAAAGCCATGGGGCCAGGCAAGTTCAACAAACCTCTCTCCTGCTTACACAGCATGATAATCTCTTGACCCTGTATTCCTCAGCTGCCCTGGAAAATCTCTATTCAGGTTCCTTTCTCCCTTGCAAAACCAATGCATACAAATAGATACCTGTAAGCTTCTATAATCTTTTTGTTATTAGCATTTTTATCACTGTTATTTCACATTCAGATGTTTAATGCAGATGGGATTTATTTTACTCTCGTGTAAATTCAAGTTAAAACACATACACAAATTGTCCCAAAGTCTTTACACTCAAGAAAAAAAAAAAAAAAAACAATTAACATTTGGTGAATATCACGACAGTTATGTATAGATTTGCACAAATGAAAAGATCAATATATTGAGAGACATATACTTGCTATTTATTATTAGTATATTATACATAACTAAACAGAAACAATAGAGAAGGCAATGGCACCCCACTCCAGTACTCTTGCCTGGAAAATCCCATGGACAGAGGAGCCTGGTAGGCTGCAGACCATGGGGTTGCGAAGAGTCAGACACGACTGAGCAACTTCACTTTCACTTTTCCCTTTCATGCATTGGAGAATGAAATGGCAACCCACTCCAGTGTTCTTGCCTGGAGAATCCCAGGGACGGGGGAGCCTGGTGGGCTGCCGTCTATGGGGCTGCACAGAGTCGGACACGACTGAAGCGACTTAGCAGCAGCAGCAGCAAACAGAAACAAATTGGAAAGAACTGCTGACCTTAAATATTTTTTCACCATGAGAAAGGTTTTTTTCTAAACTTACCTTTATAGTTAAGAATAAAAGATGAATACCATTAAGAAGCTGGATGCATTAGCCCCATGTTTTAATTTCAGACCGTGTTCATTAACTCCCTGCTGTGCGTTTTGAGGTGATTAGCTTTCCTCCAATTTGTCTTCACCCCTATTCATTTTCAGGTTTTTTTTTAATAATTACATACTTAACTTTGTCAGAGTTCATAATATTTACATTCTGTTCTGCTAGTTTAATTGCCTTGGCACTTTGGTCTTAATTTTACATACAGATGGCTGTCAGTCTCACCACCAGTCCTTCTTTTATTATGGATTATCCAGGACTGATTTTACTATTCAAATCATTCTTCCTTACTTGTATTTCATTGTTAATTAGTTTTGTTTGTTTGTTTGCTATTCCTTGAAATATTTCCCGTGAAAGGCTTCTGTTGTCTTTATTCTTTTCTGGAATATTATTAATGGTTCCTCTCTTCTTTTCCTGTTACTTCATTGCTCTACAAAATTCTAGCACCGGATATTGCTATTAAAAGTCTCAGGAAAGCCTGGTATTTTTCTCCTGTTGATGCCAGGCATGTTCTGCCTGGATGCCTGATACATTTTTGCCATTTCACTTCTTTCATTTCAGGGACCTTTTCCATATTATATCACTCAATATCATTCAGTTCCATTTGTTGAGGTCTTCAGAGAAAGCAATAATTCTTATGATCTTTTTAATCCTCTGCAGCTATCATAATTTCTCTATTTTAAACTTTGTATGTTTTCTCTGATAGAAGGAAGTTATTATCTAGAGTCTTTCTTCTATGCCATTAGTTTATTTTTCTCCATATTAATGTTGCCTTTGCTCTATATAATTCGTGTATTTTATTTACAAGGGTGTTGTCAGAATTTGCCTTAGGTCCATATAGTCTTTTAAATATTTTATTGTCTTTGAGCTCTGGTTTTATTAAAATCAAAAGTTTTAAATACTAGAACTGACAGCACTTTCCTTACCTAGTTCGCATTATCCCTAATGAGCCTCTACCACATATGAGGTAGAGAATTACTGTCTAGCAGCTTTGTTTCCCTGGAGACATTGCTGATGGGAAGGGGCAGCCAAACTGAGTTCATGCTTGTATCAACCAGATTTGGACTATACTAGTTCAATGGGACTTGGTGGCCCTTTCTGCCTCTGTAGATGTCTTCCAATGACATATTCAGTCTGGTTGTTTTTTTTTCCAATGACATATTCAGTCTGGTTGTTTTTTTGTTTTTTTTTTTTTTTCCCCAGTACTGTCTACTCTACCACCTTCTTTCCTCTATCCAAATTAGTTGATTTGGATTAAACTTTTCTTTATATTTTCAGAATATATCATCATTCCTTCATTTCTTCTGGGATATAGGTGAAAATAGCTCAGGGAGGCATACTATATGCTGCTGTGAAGTAATCTTTCTTTCCTTGGTTTTCACTTTTTCATGTTTGTAGCATACATTTGTATGAATAAATTATTGGCTGTTCCAATAAAATTTTATTTTTAAAAGAAATAATTATCATTTTATTTGTTTGGTAGTGAGAGTGTTTTTGAGACTTTTCTATTTTGATGTATCCTATTAGGTAGGATCCTTCCTCCATCACTCTTTCCTTCCTTTCCTTTTATTTTCTCTTTTCCTTTCTCTCTCTGTTCTCCTTTCTCTTTCTCTCTCTCTCCCTCCCTGCCTTCTTTCCTTCCTATGCTCATATCCTTCATGACCAATAGTCCCCAATACCATAATTTGAATACTCCATTTTTTAATATCACTGATTAAATACACCTTTCCTGATATACTACATTACTAAATGTGCATAGATTTACTTCTGGTCCCTCTACCTGTTCTATCGATACAGTTCAATTAAAAGTAAACTGTAACTTTAAGGAATTGTTACAGCAAGTTCTGCATTATTGCTCTTTTTCAAAACCTTTTGACTAGTGTGCATTTTCTCTTCCAAAAGAATTTATTAATCAGCTGTCAAGTTTCATAAAAATTCCAGTTGGAAACTTAATTATGGCTACATTGAATTTGATAAAATTGACGTCTTTATAGTTCTGAGATTTTTCTGTCTAAGAATATGGCTTCTCTCCTGAATTTTTTTTTTTTTTTTGAGAACTTACTTTGTGTTGCTCAGAAACATTCTTTAACATTCTTTTTCATATAAGCATTACAAGTTCCTTATCAATCACTTTATGGTTCATATTGCGTATGGGGATGAATTTTCCATTACTTCTTCCCTGTGTCTTTGTGCTTGTGGACAAAAGCTGTGCCTTTTGGTGTTGTGAATGTCAGTTGGCCATTTTCTTGATTTTTTTTTTCATTTCTATTATATTTCAAATCATTTTTTGTGGCTGTTCAGACAGATAATGGATTTTAATACAGCTAACATTCAGCATAGAGTAGATTTCTGAAGTCCAGTTCCTGGCTTCAAATTCTGTCTCTGTTACTCAGTAGTTGAGACTAGTTACCTTATTTAACCTCTTTGGGTCTTTCTTTTGTCATCTGCAAAATAAAGTTTATAATAGCCCCTAATATTTTTAGAGACTAGATAGAGTATTGTGGTTATTGTTAGGAGAGATAAGAGGTAAAGCGTTTACCAAAGAATCTAACATGAGGAATGCTGCTGCTTCTGCTAAGTAGCTTCAGTTGTGTCTGACTCTGTGCGACCCCATAGACAGCCTTCCCCATCCCTGGGATTCTCCAGGCAAGAACACTGGAGTGGGTTGCCATTTCCTTCTCCAGTGCATGAGAGTGAAAGTGAAAGTGAAGTCACTCAGTCGTGTCTGACTCTTCGCGACCCCATGAACTATATGTAGCCTACCAGGCTCCTCCGTCCATGGGACTCCAGGCAAGAGTACTGGAGTGGGTTGCCATTTCCTTCTCCAGGGATTTGCTAACACATTGCAAATGGGATGTAAGAATAAGAGAGATCCTAGTATAATATCAAGGTTTTTTGTTCTGAGTAGTCACTATTAGCCAGTGTGGGGCAAAGCAGGGAGTGGGTGAAGATTTTGAGCACAATTTTGGAGCTATTAATTTTGCCTACTAGAAGAGCAGGTAATTCAAGTTAGCAAGATATCTGAGTGTGTATTGCATGTTGAGGTATAACTTAGAGACTCAAATTAGAGACATTTTAATATCAATATTAATATCCATAGCTATTATTATCTAATTTAAATACATGAGATCAAACAAGAGTATTAGTGAGTGTGGATAGAATATTGGATATTCTGTCTATGTTCACTATAATCCTTTACCCCAATATTGAAGAGTTTAGAAAGAAGTGTAAGAACCAATCACAGACTAAGAAGGGGAGACTGGTGAGGTAGGAAGAAACCCCAAAGAGTATGGTATCCTGAAAGGAAAGAGGTTGATAGATTGCAGAACCTTTTCTGATGGGTCAATTAACATAAAGTCTGAAAATCCATCTTGTTATTAGCTTGTTCAGAAATCAATGTTTTTTCCCCCCATATTTTAAGATATTTATAATGTAATATTTATTATTTCTCTTAATTCATATATTCAGTGAATTCCATGTAAAGATATATAAATGTCAAAGCAACAACCTTGTGAAGTTATCAGAGCAGATAACTTGATTCCCATTTTGCAGATACTTTACCTCAAGACTTAGAGAATTTAAATGAGATGTTCAAGGTCTGAGGACTCAAAAGTGAGCCAGAATTCACATCTCAAGTCACTGCTTCTTGTTCTAGCCACCTAGGTTTTGTAAAAGTTTCTTCTACAGATGTTTCAGGACATTGTAGACCTGCTATTCTAAATAAATAATTGCTGTAAATATTTACAGTCTGACAACACTAGAAATAATAGGACTTTAAGTTCCTCGGTTTTTTTTTTCAATTGAAGTATAGTTGATTTATAAAGTTGTGTTAGTTTCAAGTGAACAGCAAAGTGAGTTAGTTATGCATAGACATATATCCACTCTTTTTTTGGATTTTAATCCCACACAGGTCATTACAGGGTATGAACAGAACTTCCTGTGCTGTACAGTAGGTTCTTATTAGTTATCTATTTTATATATAATAGTGTGTATATGTCAGTCCCTATCTCCCAAATTATCCCCCTCCCCATTTCCCCCTTGGTACCCTTAAGCTTGTTTTTTATGTCTGTGACTCAATCTCTGTTTTGTAAATAGATTCCTCTGTACCATTTTTTAAAATTCCACATATAAGCAATATCATGTGATATTTGGCTTTCTCTGTCTGACTTCCTTCCTTCAGTATGACAACCTCTAAGTTAATCCATGTTGCTCCAAATGACACTCTTTCATTCTTTTTATGACTAAGTAATATTCCATTATACATGTGTGTGTGTGCACATGTGCACATGTACATCTTCTTGATCCATTCCTCTGTTGACGGCCATTTAGTTTGCTTCCATGTCCTGGCTATTTTTAATAGTGCTGCAATGAACACTGGGGAGTATATATCCTTTCAAATTATGATTTCCTCCAGATACATGCCCAGGAGTAGGATTGCTGGATCATATGGTAGCTCTATTTTTAGTTTTTTAAAGTATCTCCAAACTATTCCCCACAGTGGTTGTACCAATTTCCTTTCCTCAGTTTTGATAAACTTAAACCTTTTCTGTTATATTTACCAAATATCTACAAATAATTCATCTGAGCCTCTTTATCAAGATTACATTACATGCTTGTTAAGGAACACTAGTAGTGAATACAGAAAAGGTAACGCATTTGTGCAACTAAGTGCTTTTTAATGTTTGTAAATTCAGACATCTTTGTAAAATCCAAAAAAAACCTGAGGAAAATATCTGAATATAAGGATAAAAATAAATATATACATTTTTAAGTGGTTCATACATGTCCCTCAGTTCAATTCAGTTCAGTTCAGTCACTCAGTCGTGTCCGACTCTTTGTGACCCCATGAACGGCAGCACGACAGGCCTCCTTGTCCATCAACAACTCCTGGAGTCCACCCAAACCCATGGCCATTGAGTCGGTGATCCCATCCAACCATCTCATCCTCTGTCGTCCTCTTCTCCTCCTGCCCTCAATCTTTCCCAGCATCAGGGTCTTTTCAAATGAGTCAGCTCTTTGCATCAGGTGGCCAAAGTATTGGAGTTTCAGCTTCAACATCAGTCTTTCCAATGAATATTCAGGACTGATTTCCTTTAGGATTGACTGGTTGGATCTCCTTGCAGTCCAAAGGACTCTCAGGAGTCTTCTCCAACACCACAGTTCAAAAGCATCAATTCTTTGTGCTCAGCTTTCTTTATAGTCCAACTTTCACATCCATACATGACCGCTGGAAAAACCATAGCCTTGACTAGACAGACCTTTGTTGGGAAAGTAATATCTCTGCTTTTTAATATGCTGTCTAGGTTGGTCATAACTTTCCTTCCAAGGAGCAAGCGCCTTTTAAATTCATGGCTGCAATCACCATCTGCAGTGATTTTGGAGCCCAGAAAAATAAAGTCAGCCACTGTTTCCACTGTTTCCCCATCTATTTGCCATGAAGTGATGGGACCATATGCCATAGTCTTAGTTTTCTGAATGTTGAGCTTTAAGCCAACTTTTTCACTCTCCTCTTTCACTTTCATCAAGAGGCTCTATAGTTGTTCTTTACTTTCTGCCATAAGGGAGCGTCATCTGCATATCTGAGGTTATTGATATGTCTGCCAGCAATCTTGATTCCAGATTGTGCTTCTTCCAGCCCAGCATTTCTCATTTTGTACTCTGCATATAAGTTAAATAAGCAGGGTGACAATATACAGCCTTGACGTACTCCTTTTCCTATTTAAAACCAGTCTGTTGTTCCATGTCCAGTTCTAACTCTTGCTTCCTGAACTGCATACAGGCCTCAAGAGACAGGTCAGGTGGTCTGATATTCCCATCTCTTTCAGAATTTTTCACAGTTTATTGTGATCCACACAGTCAAAGGCTTTGGCATAGTCAATAAAGCAGAAATAGATGTCTTTCTGGAACTCTCTTGCTTTTTCTATGATCCAGCAGATGTTGGCAATTTGATCTCTGGTTCCTCTGCCTTTTCTAAAACCAGCTTGAACATCTGGAAGTTCACGGTTCACGTATTGCTGAAACCTGGCTTAGAGAATTTTAGGCATTACTCTACTAGCATGTGAGATGAGTGCAATTGTGCGGTAGTTTGAGCATTCTTTGGCATTGCCTTTCTTTGGGATAGGAATGAAAACTGACCTTTTCCAGTCCTGTGGCCACTGCTGAGTTTTCCAAATTTGCTGGCATAGAGTACAGCACTTTCACAGCATCATCATCCAGGATTTGAAACAGCTCAACTGGAATTCCATCACTTCCATTAGCTTTGTTCATAGTGATGCTTCCTAAGGCCCACTTGACTTCACATTCTAGGATGTCTGGCTCTAGGTGAGTGATCACACCATCGTGATTATCTGGGTCATGAAGATCTTTTTTGTATAGTTCTTCTGTGTATTCTTGCCACCTCTTCTTAATATCTTCTGCTTCTGTTAGGTCCCTACCATTTATGTCCTTTATTGAGCCCATCTTTGCATGAAATGTTCCCTTGGTATCATTAATTTTCTTGAAGAGATCTCTAGTCTTTCCCATTCTGTTGTTTTCCTCTATTTCTTTGCATTGATCACTGAGGAAGGCTTTCGTACCTCTCCTTGCTATTTTTTTGATCTCTGTATTCAAATGAGTGTATCTTTCCTTTTCTCCTTTGCTTTTGACTTCCCTTCTTTTCACAGCTATTTGTAAGTCCTCCTTTTCACAGCTATTTGTAAGTCCTCCTCAGACAGCCATTTTGCTTTTTTGCATTTCTTTTTCTTGGGGATGGTCTTGATTCCTATCTCCTGTACAATGTCAGGAACCTCCATCCATAGTTTACATGTCCCTCAACCATTTGTCCACTAATGAAAACACTGAAACTGCCCATCCATGTACTGAATGATGTTTAGTAATCCTGAGCATTAAATTTTGCAGTTCACAAAACATATTTATACATATTAACTTACTTAGTTCACAGTGCTAAATAGGAAGAGATATTGTCTTCATTTGCAAATGGAAATTTAGCTGTCTCAAATTGTGCAAAGAAAAATCTTAATACTATGACTCAAACCTAAATTCTCCATTCTGACTCATTGCTTTTAAACAACTCATAAATGTAAAAGTTATTCCAGATTTAAAGAAAGAATATTTATTAGGTAGCTCTATAGACAGTCTGATTTGACCACTGAAAATTTTTATTTGAAAGGAAAAGCAAAACATTTGAGCTATCAGAAGATACATTAAACTGATTAAAATGTGTCTTATAGTCCAAATAAGAAAAAAAGTATCTTTCATTACCAAGATAAAATATTTTTAAAAACAATTCATAATATTCTTCAAAATAAGTTGTTATGTATTATTCAGGAAATCTATATTTCTATTTCTGTGTTTGGCATGCTGATCTAGATCCACAGAAGAAAGCATATGGATAATTTGAACACAATTAACCTTGTTAAAAATAAGACAAAAAATGCCACAGTAGGAAATCCTCATTAAGCTAGGACACAGTTCGATGTTGTTAAATATATAAGTGTAGGTGAGCTTGGTTCTAGAAATGCAGTAGTTTGGGATTTAAAAAAAAGTGTGGAAAGGCTCTAAAAGGAGTACTACTTACCATATATTGTTTCCAAAAATGATGCTATTGTCTTCTCACTGGTGTTCTCTCTCACACGCTGCAGAAGCTTTCCAAGGGCATGAAGATTCTTTCATTACTTCAAATTCAGTTGTTTTTATGAACAAACAAACCAGTTACGTACAGTGTCCCGTCTTGTTCTCCACCAAAACACACGCACATAGAGGAACACTTGCCCTACGCTTACTTCTTCCCCTGGAAAAGATGTGAAGTCATGAGACAGCAAACCTTGAAAAAAAAAGGGAAGCACAATACTTTTTATTTTGTAGTTCGTTGTCCTTAGAGGTCAGGCCTAGGAACTATGTATGGGAACAATCTTAGTGATGATATTTTTACTTTAAATTGGGTCCTCCACACTAAATCACTATCCATGTATTAAGCTAGTATGCTTCCATATGAAAGCAGGAGAGCTGGACTTTGAAGAATGATTGAAATTTGGATTCCGAATTAGATAACTTTAGAGGCAAGAAAATAGTTTATAGAAGACAAAGGTTTTTCAGGAAACATTGAGCGGAACAATTTGGTTGAGGAATTCTATTCGCAACCGTCTCAGACGCAGGCAGGCATACCACTGTGGGTGTTCCAGAACCTTGCGTGGGGTACAAATCCATGCAGATCTGTGTCCAGACTCTCAGGTTTAAATGGCCTTGATCCTAAATTTCATCAGCCCAAGAATGACCCTGTAGCTACTATTTCCCATTTTCCAACTTCGCTTACCACTGTGCTGTGTGAGTTCAGGCGCTCAGTCATGTTGGAGTCTTTGCGGCTGCTGCTAAGTCACTTCAGTCGTGTCCGACTCTTGGCGACCCCATGGACTGCAACCTACCAGCCTCCTCCGTTCATGGGATTTTCCAGGCAAGAGTACTAGAATGGGTTGCCATTGCCTTCGTCGAGTCTTTGAGACCCGTGTAATATAGCTTGTGAGGCTCCTCTGTCCTTGGGATTCTTCCAGCAAGAATACTGGAGTGGGTTGCTGTTTCCTCCCCCAGGGGGTCTTCCCGACCCAGGCACTAAACCCAAGTCTCCTGCATTGGCAGGCAGATTCATTACCAGCAACTGAGCCTAGCAGGCAGCGGTCCATGGCGTCACAGTGAGAAGCCTGCGCACAGCAGCTAGAAAGTAGCCCCCACTTGCCACAATTAGAAAAAAGCCCATGAAGCAACAGAGACCCAGCAGAGCCTAAAAGTAATAATAAGTAAATAAAAACAAATATTCAGTATCACTACTGAACTTCATTACTCTTAATTATTACAAATTATATATTGTTATTAGCTGGATTGATGGTTTATAAATGATTTGTGATATGAGATTGTTCCATCAAATAAAATACTACCAAAAAAAAAAGCAATATAAAGCAAACAGGCATAGAGTCTGCTGATTTGTAATAGGAATCTGTGAAACCTCAGTACTCTTGCCTTATAGCACAAAAAACCCTTGTTTTGACCAATATCATGTTAAGTCTCATCCTGAAGTCTCTGTAGAGCTATCAAAATAAAATCCAATCACAAATACTATAACTACTTTGCTGTCTATATTTTATGTAGTAAGCTTCCTCTTCACTGTAAAAACTTATTATTGTCACGATTTTGCATATTCACATGCTTCTACCACACTTCTCTGATTTTTCTTTGATTTACATTAATAAGAAAAATTGAAAGACTTATGGTATAATCTCTTCTCGTTAATTTTCCGTCTCCATAACATTTGAAATCTCTTTTTTGAAGTAATAAGCAGTCTCCTATAGATTGGAACTTGCTTTAAATAAGCATATCTGTGACAAAATATATAATCTTTGTCACAAACTACAAAGATATATCAAGATCCTGAAATTCCCAGGGATTAAGAAAAGAAAAATTACATTCAGTGTAATTTTGATTTCACTGATTTAATCTTTGCTAAGCAACATTTTCATTACAATGAATGCATATGTTGCCTTTGATCACCTTGATATTTAGAAACTTAAGAAATTTATATCCTGCAACTTTATTGAATTGGTTGATTAGCTCCAACAGTTTTTCAGTGTAGTCTTCAACACTTGTTCCATATCCTATGGATGATCCAATTATAGTCATACAATTTTTGTTGATTTCCAGGGAACTTAGGTGCTCTAGTTTCCAGTTTCTGTCACCATTTATTTCGGCTTCCCTCACAGCTCAGTTGGTAAAGGATCCACCTGCAATGTAGGAGACCCCAGTTTGATTCCTGGGTTGGGAGCATCCCCTGGAGAAGGGAAAGGCTACCCACTCCAGTATTCTGGTCTGGAGAATTTCATGGACTGTATAGTCCATGGAGTCACAAAGAGTTGGACATGATGGAGCAACTTTCACTTTCATGTTATATGACAGTTCTTTTCCTTTATGTGACCTCTACCCATATATGGATCTCAGTCATTTCCTAGATTTTCCCACTTTCTTAACTCTCCATAACTTGCACATATATTCACATATCCTTTTTTTCTTCCATAAAGATTTCACTAATGTCTTAAGGAGACTGAATGTATACATTGTGGTATGCAAATCATTTTAAATGAAATATTTGTTGTCGTTTGGTCACTAAAAGTTTGGTCCAACTTTTTTATGACTCTATAGACTGTAGCACACCAGGCTTCTCTATCCATGGCATTTCCCAGACAAGAATGCTGGAGGGGATTGCCATTTCCTTCTCCAGGGCATCTTCCCAACCCAAGGATCCAACCTGTGTCTCCTACATTGACAGGCAGATTCTTTACCACTGAACCACCCGGGAAACCTAAATGAAATATTAGACGTTCTGTTATTTAGATTTATGTTATTATATCGCTGAGTCCTTCTTGATCTCCTGTCCATCCTCCTTTTCTCTTTCCCACCCTCTCAAAAGTAACCACCAAAAAAATTCTTTCATCTATGAGAAAATTTTTCTATAAGAAACAAAGTAGATGGAAAAATGCCCATCATTTTGTTAAGAGTATTTCCATCAGATAATGGAGTTAAACATAAGGACAGGAGACAATTCAAACTTAGTCACCTTTGTGTTTTTAAATCATTACAACATGCACATGTCATAGGATAACAATTTTAATTCAGTTCAGGGTTCTAGTTTTAACACTGCTCCTCATTGTCAAAGAGAATCTTGTGATTTTGTCTTTTATCCTTTGTTACAAACCTAAAGTGAAAAGAGTATTTTTTTTCTAAATAAAGTTTAGGTCAACCTCTGTAGTTTAGGAAAGGATAAGAAAAAGAGAGAGAAAATGAAATTGTAGGAAGGACTAGAGATGTTTTTTTGGATTCTGTAAAAAAGGATGGGACAGAAAAAAATTCAGATTTTTTTCATAGATTTTAAGATATACAAATAAATCGAGCTTCTAAAATTTACTTTGTTCTGCTGGACAGTTTTTTTTTTTTTTTTTTTTTTTACAATGACACCAGTCTGGTGCTGAATTGCATGTCTCTGGTTGTTGCTGCTGCTGCTGGCTGCTAAGCCACTTCAGTCGTGTCCGGATCTTTGCAACCCCATGGACTGTAGCCTACCAGGGTCCTCCATCCATGGAATTCTCCAGGCAAGAATACTGGAGTGGATTGCCATTTCCTCCTCCAGGGGATCTTCCCAACCCAGGAATCAAAGCCACGTCTCTTACGTCTCCTGCATTGGCAGGTGGTTTCTTTACCACTACCACTACCTGTTAGACTTCTGGTAATTAACCAGGTTACAAAAATACTCATCATAAAGTTTGATAGAATAGCCAGGATGTGCAAACAACCTAAATGTCCATGTGTAGAGGGATGGATAAAGAACATCTACATATACATGAGGGGATTTTTTTTTTAACTCAGCCCCAAAACAGAACAAAACAATGCCATTTGCAGCGGCATAGTTGGACCTAGAAGGTCCATACTGAGTAAGTCAGACAGAGAAAGACAAACACTGGGTGATATCACTTATACATGGAACCAAAAAAAAAAAAAAAGTGTACCAATGAACTTTTTTGCAAAACAGCAGTAGCGTCACAAATGTAGAAGAAAAAAAAAAAAAACTTATGGCTACCAGGGAATGGGAGGGAGGGATAAATCGGGAGACTGAGATTGACATATACACACTACCACATAAGACAGATAAATAATAAGGACCTACTATAAAGCACAGGGAGCTCTGGTCAATACTCTGTAGTGGCCTATATGAGAAAAAGAATCTAAAAAAAATAAAAAAGAGTGGATATATGTATATCCACAGCTAATATACAGGTAATTTACTTTGTTGTACACCTGAAACTAACACAACATTATAAAACAAATCAACTCCACTAAAAATTTAAAAAAAATAATAAAAAATAGAATATTCCTATCATTTGAAAATAAAATAAAATTTGAATGAATAGAAAATAAGGTAAGAGACAATAAGAATAGCAAATTAAATGCCATATTTTTGAGTTCCATAGTCACTATTTCATTCCTACTTATATTCTAGTTGTAAGTAGTAAACGTGAAGTGATTTTAGCACTGTTATTTTTTTGCCCTGATAAAATATTTGTTCAATTCATAAATTTTCTCTCTTAACTTTTACTTATTTTATTAAATGCAAGGTAGTGAAAACATTCCTGTTCAATTTATTTTACATGTAATTAGTGACTATCTGCCATTTCATTTCTTTCTAAAGAATATTTGGGACATGAATTATTAAAACATGCTACTATAAAGCTGCGTCATCTTTTCATCTTTTATCCTCTGTACTTGTGAAGATTAAAAAAGTGATTTAATACCTGCTTGTTTCCGTTTCTTCTATTCTTTTTCTAAGTTTCATGTCGATCTTACAGTGTAAATTACCATATTTTTATTGTATCCTGAAGTAGGAGAAGATGAATTTAACATAATTTATCTGAATGCCTTCACTTACTGCTTTTTTGAAGAAATCAGCACTGATGTAACCACACCGTTCTTGTTCCCTTCATCTGTCTATGATTTGCAATAAACATTGTATGTTGCATTTCACTCAACTTATCATGCTTCTGCCTTATTGACCACAGAGTAAATCAGGAATTTAGAATCAAAATATTCCTGACCATGCGGGATAAAAGAGATTATCAAAGACAGAACTTGAGAGATTATCCAACATAGTAAAAGACTTTTGCAGAAAATTTGATCTTAATAGTTAAAATGTTTTATATTTTATTTGGAATATGGTTTAATTAGCTAGTCAATCAAACACCTAACCGTGTATATTATTTCAAAACTCATGTGATGAATGGATAGGTACAGAGTTGCTATGGGAAAGCATAGAAATTATTAGTTTCGATTAAGAATTTTATGTAATTCTATGATGTTATCACATCTAACTTAACTGTTTTGCTTTAATATTTTATGGACTATGGGGTTTTGTTGTTATGATAGATATGGAAAATAAGTATGTAAAAGCAATAATGAAGACTCCTCTAGCTAGCTTTTGCTACAAATAATAGAACAGAACCATGTGTGCGTGCTAAGTCATTTCAGTCGTGTCCAACTCTTTACGACCCTATGGTAACCCACCAGGCTCCTCTGTCCATGGAATTCTCTAGGCACAGATACTGTAGTGGGTTGCCATGCCCTCCTCTGGGGGATCTTCCTGACCCAGGGATCGAACCCGGGTCTCTTATGTCTCCTTCATTGGCATGACAGGTGGGTTCTTTACCACTAGCACCACCTGGGAAACCCTGTGTTTTTATTATTTCCCTCAAAATTGTGCTTACAAAACACTAGACAGTTTTTCTAGTTTGTACTAACTGGCCGGCCTGGGACTGGATAATCTCGAATGTCCTTACAGGAGTGTCTTGGGTGGCTTTGAGAGCTAAGGATGGTATACCGTGGGAGGTTAGTCCCTGCTTGACCTCCTGATGCCAAATGGTTCCCAGCAGCAAGAGAGAGCAACCCAGACATGTGCAGATGCTTCCTAAACTTCTGCCTGTGGTGAGTTTGTTAATGTCCCTTAGTCAGTACCAGTTACAAATACCAGTCATATCTGAGCCCAGATTCTAGGGATGGAAAGTTGACTGGCTACTGGTTGAATGGTAAAGACACTTAACAAAGCAGCATACAGCAACGGGAGAAATTGGTGACCACTGTAACGGCTTCCTAGGTGGTGCCAGTGATAAAGAAGCTGCCTGACAATGCAGGAGATGTAAGACACTTGGGTTTGATCCCTGGGTTAGGAAGATCTCTGGAGGGGGGCAACCATCGGTATTTGTGCTTGGAGAATCCCACGGACAGAGGAGCCTGGTGGGCTACAGTCCACAGGATCACAAATAGTCTGACTAAGCATGCATACATGTTGCAAACAAATGCAAGACTATCATTATTTCTTGTCTGAATAACTTTATTGTTGTTATTGTTCAGGCGCTAAGTGATCCCATGAATTGCAGCAGGCCAGGCCTTCCTGCCCTTCACTATCTCCTGGTGTTTGCTGGAGTTCATGTCAATGATGCTATCCAACCACCTCATCCTCTACCACCCTCTTCTCCTTCTGCCTTCAACCTTTCCCAGCAACAGGGTCTTTTCCAATGAGTTGGCTCTTTGCATCTGGTGGCCAAACTATTAGAACTTCAGCTTCAGTTCCAGTCCTTCCAATGAACATTCAGAGTTGATTTTTCTTTAGGATTAATTGCTTTGATCTCCTTGCTGTCCAAGGGACTCTCAACAGTCTTCTCTAGTAACGCAGTTCCAGGTCTTCTGCATTGCAGGAAGATTCTTTACCTTCCGAGCCACCAGGAAAGTCCTAATAACTTTAGTATGTTTTTATTTTGAAGTTTATCAGCAGCACTTTCTCTGAATACTTAAATTGTATACTCATGCTCTTGTTTAAAAGGTCAAATTTGTTCATCAATCCTAAGGAGGTGGATTTTTTTTTTCACTTAAAGTCAGGTAAAATTCCTAGATTTTTGTTATATTTTCTTTATGGCAGAACTTTGAGTAGCATTTGAAGATATGGACAACCTGTTTATTTGAGTTAATTAGAAAGCCTTGGTTTTAGGGAACTGAATCTTTCCTGAAATTTT
This sequence comes from Bos taurus, assembly GCF_002263795.3. Taxonomy (NCBI): domain Eukaryota; kingdom Metazoa; phylum Chordata; class Mammalia; order Artiodactyla; family Bovidae; genus Bos; species Bos taurus. The sequence continues at coordinate 22,814,902 of NC_037354.1, forward strand.
AAAATAAGCAATATAAATATTTAAAATGTTGGCTCCTATGATCAAATCAACAAATGTAATTTTATGTGACATTACTATGATTTATAAGGCATCTATCTGCTAATCATTACTCATCTCTTTGAATTTATGTGATTATGTTACCCTTATGATAGTAATATTGGTGGATTATTTGTTGATGTTGATTTCCCTCTGAAGATTTATAGCTTGGGTTTATATTATATTAAGCACCAGCAGATAAGATATATGTCCAATCTATTTTATCTAGACTCTTAATACAACAAAGCACCCTAAGCTGGGATAGATTATTATAATGTCTTGTATGTGCTGTTTGTCTCAGCACTTGATTTAATGAATATTATAGATTTTGATGTAACCACCACAGTTTAACTTCCCTAAATTGCCATTAATTGATCATTTCACTAAGGCTACAAATCTCTGAAATTTGATTGTCTTTTATTTTTTTAATCAGACAATGTCTTACTGCTCTAATATAACCAAATTATGTCTATAATTAATGTGAGAATAGGTGTGCTATTTCCAGAATTATAACTGATGGCTACAATTTTCATTTAACCCAGTTAAAATAACCCTAATGTTTGAAATTGTAGCCATAGAGAACATTTATTAAATACTTTAGCCACTTTTTCAGGAAGGAAAATAAATCCCAAGAAGGATGATACATTACCATAGCAATGGGATGCAGAGCCACATAATTATGAGATACATGTATTTTAGGCTTTTTTTTTCTGATATAAAAATGCACCTATTATTTTCATTTGAAAATGATTTGCAGTATCATTTACAGGGGACCTTATGATTTTCTATTTCTTTCTTCACAAATGTGAAACCATGTTAGAAGTATACCAGACTATACGAATTTTCATTTTCATTATAGTGTTTCAGAAAAATACTAAGAATACATTTGTAAAATAATAAATGATAATTAGAGTAGAAATGGGATTTTTACTGCCTTATAAATATCTTTATTTATTTAAAAAATAACTATAACTATTTGGCCCAACTAAGGGAATAATTTCTATCACCAATGTAGCTATAATGCAACTCCATTTATTATTCTAGTGATAAAAATAACAGTGTAATATTTTTATAATTACTAAAAATTATTGAGTCAATATTGAATTGAGTATGAGTCTATACTTTTTTATTTTAGAATGAAATATTCATTGATATTTTGCTACTTAATGTGATTGGTTATCCTATTACTTTTACTGATAAGAGAACTCTAATGTTTCAGGATGTCACTGTTGATGTGTTCTGCTTTACTGGAATGTTTTTAGAGGGATTTAGTTTTAACAAAAACACATATATCTTTGGAATTTAGTTTAGCACTTCTATAAATCTACTGGCCCATTATTCATTGAAGCAATGCTTGGTTTTCCATATGAGTATTTAGAGTTTATTATAGAGGACTTCTAGCATGTTGAGTATCTAGGATCTTGTAAGTGTGTATGTTACTGGTTTTTTAAAAAAACTCATGTCCTTCTTAATATTTTGAATTTCTAATCTTGATATTTTATTTTTGTGTGAGATAAGCAAAGATTCCATTTTGTTTTTAAAATATGTCTATCTTCTGTATTTAAGTTATTTTTCTCATATATGTTTTTAGCAAGTTTGGTTTACCTTGGGCTTCCCACGTAGCACTAGTGGTAAAGAACCCACCTGCCAATGCAGGAGACAGAAGAGACACAGGTTCAGTCCCTAGGTCGGGAAGATCCCCTGGAAGAGCGCATGGCCACCCATGCCCTCCAGTATCCTTGCCTGGAGAGTCCCATGGACAGAGGAGCCTAGCATGCTACAGTCCATAGGGTCTCAAAGAGTCATTGGTTCTTCATTTTAGAAGAACCAAAATTGAAATACTGAGAAGTAACTTTACTATTCTAGATTCTATGTTAAGCCAATTGAGAAGGCCTACATTTTATTCTTTTGGTAAAGGGCTTCCATGAGATTTGATATCATGTTCTCTATAAAATATTAAAAATCAGACAAAAGCAAATCTAAGTGTAGACAGGTAACAATTTATAGTTAATTCCAGAAAAGGAGTTATTAGGCTTTTCAAAGTTATCTTTGTGAGACTTGAGTCCCTATCCAGGTAGAAATTGTATTATAAACTTTGATCAGAAAGCATGAATTAGCTCCACCGAAGAGGGGAGAAACTAAAGAAAATGTGTACAGACTCTTTTTTTGGTTTAAGTAATATGTACATTTGAGGAATTTTATACATAGATCTCAACAAGGTAGCTGTAAGTGGTAAAACTAGATAAACCAGATACAGTGTGTGAACATGTAAGTTCTCCATGTTGTTCAGTCACTAAGTCATGTTCGAATCTTTAGACCCCATGGACTGCACCAGGCCAGGCTTCCCTGTCCTTCACTATCTCCTGGAGTTTTGTAAACTCATATCCACTGAGTTGGTGATGTCATCCAAATATCTCATCACAGTGGCTCATCTTCTCATAGTGTCTGTACCAAGTTACATTTCCATCAGCAGTGTCAGAGGGTCCCCTTTTCTCCACAGCGTCTCTAGCATTTGTTATTATATATATTTTTAATGGTGGCCTTCTGGCCATTGTGAGGTTGTATCTCATTATAGTTTTATTTAAATAAAAAATCAGATAAGCTTACCCATATGGCTAATGTCATACTACAGTAAAAGTACCAGATTTGGGGGATGAAATGTATTTATAAATCTCAGAGTCCAGGAGTACTCCCCTCTCTTCCTCCTGTGCATCTTCCTTCCTTCCTGTATTTGGCTGTAAAACTTTCTTATTAATTAAAACATTTTATATATGTGTGTGTGTGTTTTATGTAGTTAATATTTTAAATAACAATATATATACACACACAAATATATAATAACATATATATATAATGTTTTAATTAACACTACATATATATCAGATCAGATCAGATCAGTCGCTCAGTCGTGTCCGACTCTTTGCGACCCCATGAATCGCAGCACGCCAGGCCTCCCTGTCCATCACCAACTCCCGGAGTTCACTCAGACTCACATCCATCGAGTCAGTGATGCCATCCAGCCATCTCATCCTCTGTCGTCCCCTTCTTCTCCTGCCCCCAATCCCTCCCAGCATCAGGGTCTTTTCCAATGAGTCAACTCTTTGCATGAGGTGGCCAGAGTACTGGAGTTTCAGCTTTAGCATCATTCCTTCCAAAGAAATCCCAGGGCTGATCTCCTTCAGAATGGACTGGTTGGATCTCCTTGCAGCCCAAGGGACTCTCAAGAGTCTTCTCCAACACCACAGTTCAAAAGCATCAATTCTTCGGCACTCAGCTTTCTTCACAGTCCAACTCTCACATCCATACATGACCACCGGAAAAACCATAGCCTTGACTAGATGGAATTTTGCTGGCAAAGTAATGTCTCTGCTTTTGAATATGCTATCTAGGTTGGTCATAACTTTCCTTCCAAGGAGTAAGCGTCTTTTAATTTCATGGCTGCAGTCACCATCTGTAGTGATTTTGGAGCCCAGAAAAATAAAGTCTGACACTGTTTCCACTGTTTCCCCATCTATTTCCCATGAAGTGGTGGGACTGGATGCTATACACACAGAGAAATACATAGCTTTGAAATGTAATTCAAATTTATATACCCTTGCCACCTACTCCAATGTCATGATAGAAACATTTCTATCTCTCTAGAGAGTTCTCTAATGCCCAATGCACCCAAATCTTGCTGTCTCACCCAGAGCAAGCACTCTTCTGATGCCACAGATCTATAGAAAGTCATGGATCCATTTTGCCAATCATAGTGTGTACCATTTTGTCTTTTATCTCTCAGCCTACTATTGTTGAGATTTATCCATGTGGCTTCATCATTTAGTAGTTCATACCTTTTAATTGCTGAGTAGTATTTTATTGGATGACCATATCAACCTTTGTCTCTGAATAAAGGTCGTGTGAACATTTCCAGAGATAGGCTGTCAGATCACACAAATTATATGGCTTTTTTTTCATACCTCTGTCTTTCTGGCCTTTTCCTCCTCTGTCTACCATGGGCGAGATCATGTGACCTATCCCTCCTCCTAGTTTTCCTGAAGAGAACTCTCTTACTTGGAACTCTATAGGCTGTTGCATCAAACCTGATTTTCAAGTCTGTTTTTCCTTTTTGTTTCCCAGAGAAGTCAAGGGCCCACCCTATGCAACCCTGCAGGAATCAGTGCCAGTGCCACAGAAGAGGCATAAAGAGGCATTTAGAAAAGTCACTATCCTGGTGTCTCATGTATAGCTTCTGGGTTTTGCACTTAACGCAGACCTTACCTGCTGTGGCAGGAATAGATTATTTGGTTCACTCTTCCAAGGAGCAGTAGAAGCAACAAGGTAGGAAGAAGAACAGAGACTATTTTAAGCTGCTGTCTCCAATGATTTTGATATAAATGCCAGTAAGATTTTACTAGAAAGAATGTAGTAAACATTGCAAGGAACATTCAGAACATACATTAAAATAAAATATTTTAGGTCATTTTTCTTGGTCTTAAGCTTGAATAAAACGAGCTGTAATAAAATAAGTTCTAATAAACTGAACTCTCATTCATACCAGAGTCTTGAGAGGCAAGGACATTGTGAACCACAACCGAGGATGATTATAAAAGTGAGGAGACCTAGGCTGGGTTCTGCTTGTTACAGCGTTGTTACCAGTGTGGGCTAGTGATGAAGCAGCACAGCATTTTAATTAATGACCTGGCTTAATTAGGTGTTCAAATCTATTTATAATTCTCTCAAATGGGTAGAGTTACATAGAAAGTTAGAGAATGCTTAATTATAATTCTCTTTAAAGAGTTTTCTCCATCTCAGATCAATAATTGTCTATAATTCCACCATACTTTCAGAGATCCATGAAATTCAATAGATAATTGATGTTCTTCAGATAGCATTTACAAGCTTAAAGATTTTTATATAGACTGGAGAATTGTTTAAATACATTATTTTGTATTTTAAGAATGAAGCTCTTCCTTACACTATTTAGGAATCTTTGGAGTATTTATATCAAAACTGACTCATTTTGAGAGTGCTAAAAGTTGAAGTTACTGAAGAAGATTCTGTGTAATGTGAAATCATTGTCTATATGTAGATATCAGATGTTTAATTTTGACCCTATGCATTTTATTATCCTAAAGTTTTGTCTTTTTGAAAATTTAAAATGCCACTATTTTCTAGAATCCCTTTCTCTTTGTCTATGGAGATTAGAAAAAAAAGTAAAGAACTTTTGAGCACTTATGTATGGCAGGCATAGAGTTTGGATAAAATTTGCATGCATTCACTCTTACAGGTCTCACACTCATTCTCCACAGGGATTTTCCTTCATTTGCATTAGATATGTATAGCTAAATTATGCTTTCTCCCATATTCTTTTGATTGTCTTTTTTTTCAGAGTGTCCTTCTTTAAATCTAAGTTGAAAAGGCCATTTTTGGCTGTATATTTTAGATTACTTCTGAAAAGTTCAATAGGTAAATATATCTTTTATAAATTATTAAGTTTACTTTTCCACAGGGATATGAAGCTGACCATTTTTTTTCTCTGTGTCCTGAAACCTAAAGATTCATGAAAAGGCTTTTTAAGTTGTGTTTTGATATTATGAATTAATACATTCTAGTATATTTGTGATTTGTATACTAATGCTGGAAAATAATAGAAATATTAATACCCTTATAATGATGCCTGATGTTTATTATTGTATATAACATTATATGTTAATGTATTTATAACTACTTGATACAATTTTGACACTTGAAACTGTTAAGTAACTAGATAAGGTCATATACCACGTAAGTAATAAAGCTGAGATTTGACCCAGATAGAGAGAAGTCTAATCGTCTTTAGTGACATATGCTGAATTACCAGGCTACGTTGCTGAGTATATAATATATGAACATTGAATACTTAGGAGCTAACACACGTAAAGCAGCCTTTTAATTCACCACCAATAGAAAGCCTTCTCACTTGCTACCTTGTTTTCCTATCTTCAGGGTAAGATGAATTCCTTGTTGATCCTGGTTTACTATGGTCCCTTGAATCAATGCCTTTGCATGTATTGCTTCTTCTTCCCTTAATGTTTTCTTAAATTTCACCTGCCTCATCATTATTATCATGTTACTAATTAATTGAAGAGTTGTATTTTTCATTAGTTCTTCCGTATCTGCTTTTGCATCTGTAATTGGGTGGTTGCCATCATGTCTGCTCCATGTTGGTTTATGCAAACCTCCCTGACCCTTGTGTATGTACTGGAATTCTCTGTTCATGTTTCCATTTCCTGAGAAGAAACATTAAAGAAAAACACATGATCTCTTTTATTTACCTTTTGCACTTGAAAATATGTTTGTAAATTTATCAAGTTATTTTATGATGTTTTATAAAATTAAACATGAAATTGGGAAATCTATTTATCATTGTCTTAAGCCTCAAAGCTTGAAATCCTTCTTCTATTTATTGATTTGCCCAGAAAAATAATACATTTTCTCTTGAGGTAATGGACAGGATATCTATTATCTTTCTTCTGCCTGAATGTATTAAAGTAGTTAGGGCTTTTACATAGAAAATGAGGGCCTAAATTACACAGTAAAATTCCTACTCTTTGTATGTGGGAAAAGCCCAGGAAAGACAAGACTGACTCTTTTCTTTTTTTTTTTCCTAAAGAAAATATCTGTGTTAAGGAATTCTCATATAGCGAAGTTGTCTTTGAATTTTATAACATAGAGAGAATTGGGGAAACTTGTACATTGAGTCATCTTTTAACTTCACAGAAGGGAGATATCACAAGGTTAAACTATATAAATTGAAAGAGAGACAGCTATTACTATAAATAGCATGTTAAATAGAGAAAACTATTTTCCTGAAACCAGAAAAAAAGCTGTTTTTATTTATTTTTTCACATCCTACAGTTTAAGAGGTATTTTAAACCTAATTTATTAGTGGAACAGCTAATACTTCAAATTGTGGAAACTATATTGAAGATAGGAAGATATTTTGAAATAAGTTTCTTGACTTAGAAACCAAACTCATTCATATCTTAGAGAGTAATAAAACTGTAACCTTTGGGGCTATTTTATTCTACTGGGCAGAGATCTATAATTTAATACATTTCTCACAAGGTCTAAGCCATTAATTTACTGGTAAATATCAAAGTCAAATAGAGGTACATTCTCCTGAATAATTAAATAATGTTAGATAAAGCTTGTAATAAATGCCCTAAAATGACATTGAAAGAACCTGAAGACTACCTTCTACCTTATTTTCCAGTTTAAACATTTCAACATTATATCACACACACACACACACACACACACACACACATATATATATAGAGAGAGATGGATGATATTAAAACATAAAGAACTGGCAAGTGGGAAATAATTCACAACAGCTAATAAGTTTTATGTACCTTCTAAAAAGTTTGTGTGCCTTTTGGCCAAAAATGTTTATATGCTTCATATATAATAATTACTTATGTATTTATAAGAAAACATAAGTACTGTATTAGAGAAATTGAAAAATGTGTGATGAAAAATCTGGAGGAAAAGCATTGTGAAGACCAAACCCTACTGGTCAGAGGAGGGAACATGTCAGTGGGAGAGAGGAGCCTGAGATTTCTGTGCAAATCACTTGGTCTCCTAGGGCTTCAGTTCCTCCATATTTTTAAAATCAGGAGCTTCTTGGTGGTTCTTGGGGCTTCCAGGGAAAGAGAGAAGCCCACATCTCTTTCTAGCTCTTTCACTTCATTTTCCTCCTAAGTCTTTGAGCAAAGAGTTCTTTAATGTCCTTTCAACTTTGATTTTGAAGACTTGGTTCTTCATAGTGGGGAGACTTAGAAGACACATGGAGAGTGAGATAGGTAGGCTTCCTCTGTGGGGGCAGTTGTCAGAGGCTCAAGGAGTGGACAGTGTTCTTGGAGCCAGTCCTTATGCAAGGCCCTTCTAAGCTCTATTGGGAAATTCCGCCACTCTTATAGCTGCCTCCTACAACTCATTTGACTGAGTTTTCCTCTTAAGAGTTGAACAGAATATATCAAATTTATATTCTAAAACCGATGATCTTAAGCTAAATTTACCCAAGTTATTCAGTTATTCTCCATTTGACAAATTTATTTGTTTTTGACATAACTTGGCTTAATCTCCCCTGGGCTAACTTCAATCTCTGGGAGAAATTTAACTGGATCTGCAGCTACACTTGGTATTTCAGATTTTTCAATATTGATACAGCCACAGGTAAAACAATGCCTTTTTTTCTCAACAGTATGTTTCTACTAATGTGACTATGATTTTTCTAGTTTTTGACAGCCAAAACACCCTTGTTTCCTGTTTACTTGCAGGCAATTACTCACATGGGTCTTTTCACATGTACTGATAAGCCTATTCTTGCCCTTTTGCTATATATATTTTGCCTTTTTGTCACTGTGATGTAGCACTTTAAATATAACTACTTTTATTTAGTTTTATAAACACAGCACTTTTGTTTTGAGGTATATTACTCGTTCTGTACTGTGAAATGTAAAGAATTTGATTAAAATGTCTTATGTACTCTATCCATATATATGTATTTTTAATTTGAACAGGATAAACCAGAGTACCCTCTAGCATACCTTGAGAAATGTTTCTTCATGTTAACATTAATCTTGCCATATTAGTATTATATTTTGGGGGGGGGGGCGGATAGTGCTTTCCTCATAAGAACCCACCTGCAATACAGGAGACCCAAGTCCAGTCCCTGGATCAGGAAGACTCCCTAGAGAAGGAAATGGCAATCCACTCCAGTATTCTTGCTTGAGAATTCCCATGGACAGAGTAGTCTGGCGGGCGACAGTCCATAGAGTAACAAGAGTCAATACAGTGAACACACTTTACTGCAACCTATTCAGATCTCACTGTCTCATACAAAAATTCTCATGTTACTCAGTTAAAGATTTGGCAAATACTAGCATCTATTTCTTAAAGAGATGGGTATACCAGACCACCTGACCTGCCTCTTGAGAAATCTGTATGCAGGTCAGGAAGCAACAGTTAGGGGTGGACATGGAACAACAGACTGGTTCCAAATAGGGAATGGAGTACGTCAAAGCTATATACTGTCACCCTGCTTATTTAACTTATATGCAGAGTACATCATGAGAAACACTGGGCTGGATGAAGCACAAACTGGAATCAAGATTGTCAGGTGAAATATCAATAACCTCAGAGATGCAGATGACACCACCCTTATGGCAGAAAGTGAGGAAGAACTAAAGAGCTTCTTGATGAAAGTGAAAGAGGAGAGTGAAAAAGTTGGCTTAAAGGTCAACATTCAGAAAACTAAGATCATGGCATCTGGTCTCATCACTTCATGGCAAATAGATGGAGAAACAGTGGAAACAGTGACAGACATTATTTTTGGGGGCTCCAAAATCACTGAAGATGGTGACTGCAGCCACAAAATTAAAAGACACTTGCTCTTTGGAAGGAAAGTTATGACCAAACTAGCCAACATATTAAAAAGCAGAGACATTATTTTGCCAACAAATGTCCATCTAGTCAAGGCTATGGATTTTCCAGTAGTCATGTATGGATGTGAGAGATGGACTATAAAGAAAGCTGAGCACCAAAGAATTGATGCTTTTGAACTGTGGTGTTGGAGAAGACTCTTGAGAGTCCCTTGGACTGCAAGGAGATCCAACCAGTCAATCTTAAAGGAAATCAGTCCTGAATATTCATTGGCAGGACTGATGCTAAAGCTGAAACTCCAATACTTTGGCCACCTGATGCAAAGAACTGACTGGTTTGAAAAGACCCTGATGCTGGAAAAGATTGAATCAGGAGGAGAAGGGGATGACAGAGGATCAAATGGTTGGATGGCATTACCAAGTCAATGGACACAAGTTTGAGTAAGCTCCAGGAGTTGGTGATGAACAGGGAGGCCTGGCATGCTGCAGTCCATGGGGTCGCAAAGAGTTGTACATGACTGAGTGACTGAACTGAACTGAGCATCTATTTACAACATTTCTTTATTCTAGTAATTTATTAATTGAATAATAAGATAAAAATGATTTTAACATTAGTATACTGTATTTATGTTTTTCCTTCTGGCTTACTTCACTCTGTATAATAGGCTCCAGTTTCATCCACCTCATTAGAACTGATTCAAATGTATTCTTTTTAATGGCTGAGTAATACTCCATTGTGTATATGTACCACAGCTTTCTTATCCATTCATCTGCTGATGGACATCTAGGTTGCTTCCATGTCTTGGCTATTATAAACAACTCTGTGGGAGAGGGAGAGGGTGGGAAGATTTGGGAGAATGGCAATGAAACATGTAAAATATCATGTAGGAAACGAGTTGCCAGTCCAGGTTCGATGCACGATGCTGGATGCTTGGGGCTGGTGCACTGGGACGGCCCAGAGGGATGGTATGGGGAGGGAGGAGGGAGGAGGGTTCGGGATGGGGAACACATGTATACCTGTGGTGGATTCATTTTGATATTTGGCAAAACTAATACAATTATGTAAAGTTTAAAAATAAAATAAAATTGGAAGAATAAAAAAAAAAAAATGATTTTAACATCTACTCTTAAAGAGGACATAGACCAGTCAACTGAAATTCTCACTGCTACAAATAGAATAAAGTGGATGAGTTAAACTAATCTGAAAAAGTTTTTTAAAGGTATGAAAGATCTTTGTAATCAGTTAAAAACTAAATGAACTGGAAATATGCAGGGAGGATTTATGAAGAAGACTGATGGTCCCAAACTTTTTTTTCCTTGGAGTTATTGAAAATTTCCTGTGTGAACTATGGATTTGCCTTATTCCACATGATGGACATTTCCTGGTGAATAAGAATCCATTGGCATTTTGTTATTCTTACTGGCCTGATATGGTTGGATGGGAGTATATTGATTCTAAGTATAAAACTATATCTCCCAAAGGGGAGCTAAAGATTTCTGGAACTAGAAAGCTAGACTGAAAAGGTTCAGATGTCAGAATGATTGCATCTTAAACTCTCCAATAATTTCTGGATTCTTAGAGTACAAAGTGCTAATAAAGAGAGGAGGTGACTCTCAAGTAGACAGGTTGTTCCTTCATTAAAACCTTTGGCATAATTTCCATCCAGGAAGGTGCTTTTCTAAAACCAAGCTCAAAAGTCCCCTTAAACAAGAAAGGAATTCCAAATATCTTTTATGTGGAAGAGCAAGAGATTTTTTCCAGCCCTCAATAAAAGCCTAAAAAAGATCATAATCAAGGAACTAACAAAACCCAGAAAACACTGAGATTTAAAAGCCCAAAGCCCAGCCTTGACCAAAATCAGACTCTCACGGGATTGATGTAATAAGTCCCTCACCTTAACTGAGGCTTCCTTGGTAGCTCAGCTGGTAAAGAATCTGCCTGCAATGCAGGAGACCCTGATTCAATTCTTGGGTACGGAAGATCCCCTGGAGAAGGGATAGGCTACCCACTCGAGTATTCTTGGACTTCCCTGGTGGCTCAAACAGTAAAGAATCCACCTGCAATGAAGGAGATGTAATAAATACTTCACCTTAACTACCTAGTGTGAAAAGGGGAATTTCTTTTCTGGTGTAAGATATCATCTGGAGACATCTTTCATACACCTTATATATTGATACAATGCTTAGCATAGAATTTAATATTACTTGACATGCAAAAAGGCAGGAATAACCAAAAATCAAGAGAAAAACAGACAGCAGGATAAGACATACAGATGATCTTGGTGTTGGAGTAAGCAGAAAAGGTTATTAGCATAATTATGAATCTTATATTAATATCAATGAAAAATAATGGAGAAGATGCATACAAAACTTTCTGTTGAAAGTTGGCAGTACATACAAGTTCTATAATGAAAAACTTGTCATTATTTTAAATTATGAAAAAGCATTGTTTGGTTTAATTAGTAGGAATGATGCAGATACTGACAGGCTCAATCCCAGATGGGATAAAATGAAATCAAATAATGATGGGCTTAAATTCAGCCATATCAACACCATATTACATTTAAATGGCATGAAATCCAAGTAGAAGACAAAGATTGTTAGAATGAATAGAGAGAAAAAAAAAAAAAAAACAATTGTTTACAGGAGAAGCACCTTAAATTTAAAGAGATGGGTAATTTGTAAACAAAAAGAGAAAAAAACATATACGAGGCACATAATAACTAAAATGAGATCATATAGCTATATATTATTCAAATCAAATAAAGTCTATTTTGAAAAGTAGTGTTTGTCACTTAGTCATGTCCAACTCTTTGCAACCCCTTGGACTATAGCTGGTCAGGATCCTCTGTCCATGGCGTTTCCTCTGTCTGTGGAATTGAGTTGCCATTTCCTTCTCCAGGGGATCTTCTTGATCCAGGATCAAACCAGGCATCTCCTGCAGGCAGATACTTTACTGTCTGAGCCACCTACTTTAGTATAAGAATATCGTCACAAGAAATAGAGAGGGACATCTGTTAATGATAAAATGGTCAATTCAAGAGGAAGATAGAACAATCCTTAATTTCAAAATATATAAAGCAAAAGTTGAAAGAAATAAAAGGAAAAATCAAACAAGCAACAAAATAGGTTCTAAACCCTAGAAAAATTCTATCACAGTTTTTACTTGACAAGTTTGGAATAAAAACTGTAGTTTAATTCAGGACCTCCAACTATTTTTGTAGATGAAGTTGTAGTAGACACAGCCATAGTCAAGTTATGTATTGCCTATGGCTGCATTTATGCTACTACAGGAAAGTTGATTGGTTGTGACAGAGACCATATGGCCTACAAATCTTAAAATATTTACTATCTGGCCTTCTGCAAAAGAAAGAAAAAAAGAGTTTGCCAATTCTTGTGTTAAATAATTATACCTCAGCAATGTTGAAAATCAGGATTGAGAATTATACCATGATTATATAAGAGAATGTTGTTCTTATTTTATAATATGCACTTAAGTATTTAGCATAAAGAAATGTGATGTATTCAAAATATTCTCAACTTGTTCAGGAAAAGTAATTTTTATTTACATGTGGAAAAAGTACTGGGAAGATAAGAGGGTAAGTATTCAAAGCATATGTAGATTACTTGGCACTTTTCAAAGTAGGTAGGCTATCTGCTGAATATGAAAAATTCTAGTACTCTCTAATTCTCTTAAAGAGAACTTGAAGTAATAAGCTGAGAGAGTTAAGACAGAGGGAAAGAGATGGACAGTTTCTGAAAAGTGAAAAAAAAAAAAACAATTTAATTGAACGTACAATAAACTGTGGAATATTCTGAAAGAGATGGGAATACCAGACTACCTGACCTGCCTGTTGAGAAATCTGTATGCAGGTCAGGAAGCAACAGTTAGAACTGGACACGGAACAACAGACTGGTTCCAAATAGGAAAAGGAGTATGTCAAGGCTGTATATTGTCACCCTGCTTATTTAACTTCTATGCAGAGTACATCATGAGAAACGCTGGGCTGGAAGAAGCACAAGCTGGAATCAAGATTGCCAGGAGAAATATCAATAACCTCAGATATGCAGATGACACCACCCTTATGGCAGAAAGTGAAGAGGAACTCAAAAGCCTCTTGATGAAAGTGAAAGTGGAGAGTGAAAAAGTTGGCTTTAAGCTCAACATTCAGAAAACGAAGATCATGGCATCCGGTCCCATCACTTCATGGCAAATAGATGGGGAAACAGTGGAAACAGTGTCAGACTTTATTTTTGGGGGCTCCAAAATCACTGTAGATGGTGACTGAAGCCATGAAATTAAAAGACGCTTACTCCTTGGAAGGAAAGTTATGACCAACCTAGATAGCATATTCAAAAGCAGAGACGTTACTTTGCCAACAAAGGTCCGTCTAGTCAAGGCTATGGTTTTTCCTGTGGTCATGTATGGATGTGAGAGTTGGACTGTGAAGAAGGCTGAGTGCCGAAGAATTGATGCTTTTGAACTGTGGTGTTGGAGAAGACTCTTGAGAGTCCCTTGGACTGCAAGGAGATCCAACCAGTCTATTCTGAAGGAGATCAGCCCTGGGATTTCTTTGGAAGGAATGATGCTAAAGCTGAAACTCCAGTACTTTGGCCAACTCATGTGAAGAGCTGACTCATTGGAAAAGACTCTGATGCTGGGAGGGATTGGGGGCAGGAGGAGAAGGGGACGCCAGAGGATGAGATGGCTGGATGGCATCACTGACTCGATGGACATGAGTCTGAGTGAACTCCGGGAGTTGGTGATGGACAGGGAGGCCTGGCGTGCTGCGATTCATGGGGTCGCAAAGAGTCGGACACGACTGAGCGAGTGAACTGAACTGAACTGAATGTGAAAAATGGATTTGTGAGGATACCTAGTAGGATTACTGAGTAATATTAAGGTTCTAGTTGAGTTTTCATTTGTGAACCCATTATGATATCACCTCCCTTATTTGTGTGATTATTTACAGCAGTTCTATTTTGTGGGAAAAGGCATAGAGCATTATTACCTAGATATTCACTCAAAGTTTCCATTTCTCAGTCTATATGAACAAAATGGAGAAGGAGTAAGTACGTGGAAAGTATTTGAAAGAGAACGATTATAATGATGAACTAGATAAATGGTATTTGAAAAGAAAGAAAGCACAGTTATAAAGGAATAAGAGATAGGGAGAAGCGTGTCATTCAAAGGATCAGAGGTCTTTCTAAACTGAAACCAGACATTGTAACTGGGGCAAATCAAAGGATGAAGGTGGCAGAGAACACAGTGGAAAGCTTTATTTGTGATTTTGAAGATCTATTTTCTGATTTCAGTAAGCAGCCATAGAGGTGAGTGGCAGAGGAAGAGTTGAGGAAAAGGGGTTGTACATGGAGAGGTAAAATAAATGAGACCCTCGGTACTTAAAATACCAAGAATGATCATAGGACCACAGAGTAAGAGAATGAGCTGGTTTATAATATTCATGAATGTGTGTGTGTGTGTGTGTGTGTGTGCATGCGCATGTATGTAAAAGTCACAGTGGGAATGACCAGGAGACGGTTAATGTTGTAAATGAGTACAGGAACAGAAATGAATTAAATTGATAACAGGATTCTCAAAAAATATTTGGTATTTAGGAGAAAGAGGAATGATGATGCAGATGTGGAACAAAGATATATAATATACCTCTGACTCTGAGCTACGGTGGTATTTGAGAATTAATAGCTTTTAGGGAGTTTTGTAGGTAGATCAGTATCTATGAGGCTAATCAGAATTCAATTAAAACAAAGAAGGAGAAAATTTTTCTGAATACTGTTTGGGACATACGAAAATTTTCTTCAAGTAGTCAATGTACAACCAACATTTATTGAATTCCTTGTTTTTATAGCATGTAAGAAATAAATGGGGTTTCCCAGGTGGCGCTAGTGGTAAAGAACCCGCCTGCCAATCCAGGTAGACAAGAGACATGAGTTCGATCCCTGGGTTGGGAAGGTTCCTTGGAGGAGGGCATGGCAACGCACTCTAGTATTCTTTCTTGGAGAATCTCGTGAACAGAGGAGCCTGGTGGGCTGCAGTCCATAGGGTCACACAGAGTCATACACAACTGAGCACACACACACAAGGAATATAAAGAAGACTAGGTTCATTGCCTTTAGCGACAGCCAATATGGCTTGAAGACTTTTTTGATATAGACTAAGATGAATACATTTAGTAATGTCAATGTTGGTAGGAGATTGATGACATTGAAAAACATTAGAATACAGTGCAAAGAAAATATGTATTTATTTGGGCACACTGAATTTGAGATGCAAAAGAATTTTATGTTTCAAGAATAATGTCATTTTTTGTCTCAAGACTCACAAATAGAGGTCCACATATATCTTGAAAGCATATTTTTTGTATTATAGTAAGATGTCATATCCCAATCTCCTCTATATGTTCTAGATTGACCCCAAGATCCTTTGTTGTTCTCTCACATTAAATATTTTTAATTCAAAAAGAGTATTTTTAGTGTATTTTTAGTAAGAGTTGACCATGATCATCCTGCTTCTGTTTACCTAGTGTTTAGATTTTATGGATCTCTACATAGTCTATGGCTTCCCTGGTGGCTCAGAGGATAAAGCGTCTGCCTGCAATGCAGGAGACCCAGGTTCGATCCCTGGGTTGGGAAGATCCCCTGGAGAAGGAAATGGCAATCCACTCCAGTATTCTTGCCTGGAGAATCCCATGGAGAGAGGATCCTGGCAGGCTACAGTCCACGGGGTCGCAAAGAATCAGAGATGACTGAGCGACTTCACACACACACACACACACATAGTCTATACATTTGAGTCTCCACTTTTTAAAATTCAATCTGATTGGGTAGTGAAAGGATACTTTGTTTCTGATTCTCAAAGATTTGTAATATATAAAAGTTAAAAATCTACCTGTTGGATAAAAATGTTGCATAAATTAAGAATAACATAGAAAACTCACAGTAGCCAAAGACAGTAGAATTCGTGGTGGTAGAGTGCACATCAGATATTTTAAATAATATACATAAAGAATTCTGACATACTGCCTGGCACATAAGCACTCATGAAAAAGTTCTTATCAATATTATATAAACTTATCATTTCATTTAATTATAGTTAGTAATGACAGAGAAGGCAATGGCACCCCACTCCAGTACTCTTGCCTGGAAAATCCCATGGATGGAGAAGCCTGGTAGGCTGCAGTCCATGGGGTCGGGAAGAGTCGGACACGACTGAGCGACTTCACTTTTACTTTTCACTTTCGTGCATTGGAGAAGGAAATGGCAACCCACTCCAGTGTTCTTGCCTGGAGAATCCCAGGGATGGGGGAGCCTGGTGGGCTGCTGTCTATGGGGTTGCACAGAGTCCGACACGACTGAAGCAGCTTAGCAGCAGCAGCAGCAGCAGTAATGAGGTATTCATGCTTATGTTGATTATACTAAGTAGAAAACTAAAGTCTCATGGCTTCTCTATTTTAAATTATGTCTTGAATATACCCATTTTATGAAGCAATAAAGCTAGGGCTCTATCCCAAGAATATGAGTATAAACGCTTTATACCATTTTAGTAATGAAAATCATATAAGGTCTCAAAACTTATAGCTGTGATAAAATATATACCATAGCAAAGGAAAACTTTGTCTTATCTGTAATAATGTCAACCTCATTTGAGGGGTTTAATTATCAAAATAAAAGTACCACTTTTATTCTCTATGTTATGCCATTTTCTTTTCTTATACTTTCTCCCTCTCTTGCGTAACCAGTCTTGCCACTGTATGTATGATAATTGGCCAAGCAATTCATCTTTTTATAAGCTTGGCGAAAAAGCCAAAACATATGAACTAAGTGCAATGAAGAAAGAGTCAAATTAATAGTAACAAAAGCCTTAAAAACCTGATTTCTTTGGTGGAAAGAGGTTCAAAGTCAATTGCACAAAAATTTTCTTTACAACCTCAAAACAGTCAGCAGGAATGATCATTATTGGTTGTGGTGTTTTCCAGTGTTGGGTATGACAGTATATAAAATCTAAGTGCTGTTAAGAAACCATCAGAAATGTGAAGCCTTAGGTTCAGGAGCTCAAAGCATTATTCTCCTTAGAGTCACACTTTTTATGAACATAATATTAATGATGACATTGCATTTATTCTAGTCCCTCTGAAAATTTAGTGATAACAATATTTCTATTTTTTAAAGGGAAGAATTTAGTAGTGTTAGGCAGAGGAAAAAAATCTTACCTTGAGGTTATAGAAATATTTAATCATCTTGATTTTCTCCTACTTTGCTATAATGTATATTACATTAACTAGATTTATATTCCTACCTATTTTTGAAAATGAGATTGTTAAGACATTTTCCACGTTCTGACATATCAGAACATACAGACCATTCATTCATATGGATTCGGAATAGGATAATCCTAGTTATCATCTATAGCATTATGTTATTATAATTGACAATGATGGGAGACTGTGTATGTAGTCTGCCTGTACCTGTAATAAAAGTATATTAGATTAATTTGTTCCTTATTCATATCTGATTCCATTTGAACAAAATTCCAAATCATATGGCTCTGAACAAAGTCTTTATTTGCCTTCCACAATTAAAAAAGGCAGTGACAAAATGCAAAGGGGTTGAGCAAATCCCCAAAACTGATTAATGTTTACATTTAGAGCTAGTTCATTTGACTAAGATCAAATGTTATTTAACAGACTGAGTTAAAGAAGGAGTTTTCACCAGGGGCTAGTTAATATTTATTTTCTCTAAGGACTAAACAAGAAAAGTTGGAATCCAATTCGTGATGATTAAGATTAGAAAAATAGAGAATATTTTATTCAGAGTTAGTAACTATCAGAGCAAATGTTATTGAATTTCTTTTGCATATGTTAAGATTGGCCTCCTTCTATCATCTGTGTGGAATAATACATGCAGCTTTAGCTGCCAAAAGTTGTGCACCGAAACCATATTTAATATTGTGGTGTGATAATATGAGCCACAGTTAAGGATACTTCATGTATCTTTGCACTTTCATTAATAAACTATATTTAAAATTTATTTTTATTGTGAAATAATTAGATTTATGGACTCATCTATTTCAGTTGGCTTGTTCTCTTTATTATAGAATGAGTTTTAAAAAGTTTAATCTTAAATAAGATTTAATATTTTTAAAAATGTAATCTTTATTTTTTTTTTTTAAATTCTCTACAGAATTTAAGATTTGCATCCATCTCACTGCAGTAGTTTATAGCTTTTATGATCCTGGCTATCTATGGTTGTAGTTTTGTTTGTTTTAGCAAGTATACAGATGAACCTGAACTGTAAGTTATTTAGCATATCATAAAGTTTGCAAATGTATGTTTTAGGAATGTTCTATATTCCTAAAGTCTCTCTCTATATTCCTAAAGTTCTATATTCTTAAAGGCTCAAGGAAAATACAAGGTGAACTCAGGTAACTAGCTTTTGTACATTTCCACAAAAAAAAGAGCATATTACACATTGCAGTTTTCCCTTGTCTGCAGCTGTATTCAGTATGTTCTTGCATATTTCATTGCACTGGTTGTACATATAGTTACGGTTATTTTTACAATAACTATGCAGTACCCCAGAGGTTGAATTCAGGAAATGAAATTGAAAGTTATTGAAATTTGAGGAACAATTGTCCAGTGATATATAGAAACAAGAGACTAACTTGATTTTGCCCCTTATAAATGAACAAAATTGATTAGCAAGTGAATCAAGTTGCCCTTCAATTCTGTATCAAATGGCCAGTGAAAGCTTTGATTACTATAATCTATACAATTAAAATATGATAAATTCCTAGTTATGTGGGTCTACTATCAAAAGCTTCACCCCAGTGTTGTTTCAACAATAAGCATAATTGACAGTGTTATAGCTCTGAAGTTTTGTATAGACATTATAAAGTCCTATAAAGAAAATTAAACAGATACAAGAACTTCTGTACCAATAATTAACCATTTTTAGCAATTAAAAATGTATAATTTTACATTAAATGGTCAGCTAATATGAATACTGATTCTGTTCCTTAAAACTTAACCTGAGAGAGGTTCCAGAAGCAAGAGTTTTATGAATCTTGTAAACCAGTATACAAACTTCAATAATATACAGTTATAAAATGAGTGTTACTGTGTTCCAATAAAGTTTCAGATCAATATATCTCAAAATTAACCATAGTCAGAAATTGTTTGGGCAAGAGTGTTCATCTGTGATGGATTTTGCAAAGATAAGACATACTTACATCTGTATTCTTTGTTTTAACCTCTAAAGGTACCTCTGCAAACACTCAACTAGGTCTTTGATTTTTCATTTTCAAAAATAAACTAGATAGCTACAGTTTGAGGATCAGGAGCTAAAATAACACCTTGAGGTATTATTTAGTTCATAGACTAGATTAATAATACTTCTTTAGATTAAAAGCTTAAAGTACTGTACATTTTTCTACAGGAGATTCAGTTCTATTAGTGACCCATGAAGTGATCTCTTCAACGTCACCACCCTTTTCCATAAAACATCACTGTGTGTGATTCATTACAAGTACTGGCACTGGTTCTTTTTCCAGAAGCGACTAATCATAGCGACTGATTGACACTTAAAGAAGAAAAATTCATTTTGACTAAAAAGATACTTGTGACTGATGAATAACATAAACAGTAGAAAATATGATCTCCTTTTGAAATGGTTCATCAGATTGTCACCACTCTTTTTGCCATTACTACCACCCGCTGTTGGCAGCCTGTAATTAGCCCTGCCTGGAGTCAGGAAGGAAAAAACTGCAGGCCAATGTTCTGATGGTGAGAAGACGTGTGTGCGTATAATCTCAAGACCCACTGACTTATTTTGCTTGTTTCTTTATTTGTTGCAATATTGGAAGTGTATCACCTATTCATTCTGGGCCGGTCAACTCAGGAATTGTGTACAGTTACCTCCTCTGATGCAAGTAAACGAAGAAAAAAGTAAATAACCCCACCATCTAACATAGACAGATCTTGGGTACCACCAGCTTTTACATACTGTTGTCTTGAAAAGCCATGAGATAGAAGTAGGGTAATGGGTTCTGTTTTTGCTTCTCTTGGGCTCCATCCACTCACTTAGCTTGCTGGCTGAAGTCCTGGAGACTGCTTACTTTGGTTTCCAGTTATGAAATTACTCTACTGTTGCAACTGTTCCTATAAGAATTCGTGAAACCCCATGCTTGACACTGACAAACAAAAGATGCCTGTGAGGTTGACTGACCAGTTCCACGAAGCTCTGAATTCCTTAAATGCAAGCCAGGAGCTTGTGGGAGTTAAGGCCCTGTGGCACAGCCTTTGATCAGTAGGGGTTAGGGAACCAGATCATTATTGACTCTGACAGATGAGTTTTCTCAGATGTCACTGTTCCTAAGGCTTCTCTGATGATGAATGGCAATCAGCGGCTATCTGGGTAACCCTTCTCATTTTATGTGTTCTTCCTTCTTCCCAGTCTCACTGCCTCCACCCCTCATCACTGCTCCTCAGGAACAACTGGCACTCCTTAATAAAATGTTAGCACATAAACTTTTGTCTCAGGCTCTGATTTCTAGGGAATTAAACTTAGGATAGGTAATTAAGATTAAATTAGGTAGGAAAACAAAAGTGGAGCAATGTCTTTTTATTTCACTTTTAAGAGACATCTCATTAAATGCCTAGACTGAGAACTAGGGCCATTTCTTTAAAACATCCATTTATCAGGGGGGAGATGTGGTCTTCTAGGAATCTGTGACAGCAACTGACATATTTTTGTATGCTGAGAATTTAAAAGCACCTTGAAGATTCTTAGAGTTAATTCTCATGGGCATTTGTGTATATCATGAGCCCATCAAAAATGTGAAGTCCAACATAGAGGTCAATCATAGCAGAACATCAGCTTCTTCATTATGATAATTTAATGAGATACTACTGCTGTTAGTGAGCCAAATATTTGGCCTGATGATTGCAAGGAGATTTAGCTTTTAGCTTGAATATTATACCTAGAAGAATATATGCTGCTTGGAAAGCAGCATCTAGAGAATATATGCTGCTTGGAAAGCAGCATCTAGAGAATATGGAAACCTCTGAGACCCTGCTATCACTATCTCACAATCTTTGATCCTCCTTTAAGACCTTTTCAACTTGACATGAGTTGCCTGAATCTTAATGCAATCACTAATCTCACAATATTGCTTCTAGGCATAGTTTTACCCTTGAGGTCATTTTGTTCCCTGTAGTCTTAATTTAACTATTTGGAGGTCCGAGCAGAGAGAAGTAGATCATTTAGATGTTGTTACACTCTGTGTGTGTGTTAGTCGCTCAGTCATGTCTGACTCTATGTGACCCCATGGACTGTAGCCCACCTGGCTTCTCTGTCTGTGGAATTCTCCAAGCAAGAATATTGGAGTGGATTGCCATGCCCTCCCCCAGGGGACCTTCCTGACCCAGGGATCGAACCCAAGTCTCCAGCCTTGCAAGCAGACTCTTTACCATCTGAGCCACAAGGGAAGCCTCCTGTTATATTCTAGTGACTATTAAACTGTTTGAAAATAAGTAGAATTAATGAATATTGTACATTTTATGCAATCAGTCTTTTAACTTTGTCCCTCCCACATATGTTCCAGATGATGTGCTTGTGACACTTTTTTCCTACAGTCAACATACTATTAATAGCAATTTAGAAATTCTTAATTCATCAATCATTTATTTCTTGATTGATTTTAATGAGACTGCCTTCAGTCAAGTTGAAAAGGCAGATAGATATGTGAACAAATCATATAGAACCACATATTCGTTAAAAGCTGGAGTTAGAAGAAGAGGAAATGACTATTTGTGATTGGAGTAATGAAATATTATTTGTGCTAGCATTTGAATTTCAGTAGATAACGAAGAGAGAAAGGTACTTCATGCAAAGGAAGCAGGTTTATCAGCTCAGTTCAGCTCAGTCGCTCAGTCTCAATCATGTCCAACTCTGCAACCCCATGGACTACAGCACGCCAGGCCTCATTGTTCATCACCAACTCCCAGAGTTTACTCAAACTCATGTCCATCAAGTCGGTGATGCCATCCAATCATCTCACCCTCTGTCGTCCCCTTCTCCTCCCTCCTTCAATCTTTCCTGGCATCAGGGTCTTTTCAAATGAGTCAGCTCTTCGCATCAGGTGGCCAAAGTATTGGAATTTCAGCTTCAACATCAGCCCTTCCAATGAAGTTGAAAATTATGAAAAAACATAGCCCATTCCACAATCTCTTTGCAGTCAAATGTTTTTGAACTTTCAGAAATAAGAAGTGGGGAACGTTGGGAGTCTGTAATGAAGACTTAGGCAGATGCCCCACTGAAAATGTTGGCTGTATCATTCTGGAGAAATTGGACTCTATTTGATATGTGAAACAAAACCTGGAATGATTTAAACCATGAGCAGGATGGGAAGATAGAATAAAATGATCAGAAAAATTTTAGACTCATTCTCTTGAAGACAGCATAGGATACTGATTAGAAGAAGAAGAAAGCAGTGTAGGGAAATAGGAATGTTTTAGAACCTTCCAAGTAAAGGATAAGCCCCTAAATTAAGTTAGTAGATACAGAATATGTGTAGAGGGGGCAAATATTCTAGAAAGATTCTAGTAATAGAAAATATATAAAATTATTCAGACCTGATGAAAATTTGTCAATGATCTCATGAGAGATAAGTCAAGAAGCACTTACATGTTTCTTCATGAGAGCACATGGTAAAGTATCTAAATTCAAAATCACTTCAATCATTTAAAAAAAAAGCAGACTTGTCAAATACCTGCTACATTTCAATCATTGTGATAAGCAATGGGAATACAAAAATGAATTCTACATGTTATCTGAGAATCTATGACAAGATTAAATGGAATTGTTTTAATCACAGTTTCAGTTGAGATCCAAGAACATACACACTACATTTCAAAGTAAAGTCCAAGACCACCATACAGGACTTGCAGCTCAGAAGATAATTTGTACTATTCATAATATCCACCAAACTGAGGATGCACCACTACAGTGTTTTGTATAATAGAAGAGACTTTTAGTTTATTTATATTTAATTGAAGGATAATTTCTTTACAGTATTATGTCTGGGTAGAAGAGAATTTTT
The DNA here is from genome assembly GCF_002263795.3 of Bos taurus. Lineage (NCBI taxonomy): Eukaryota > Metazoa > Chordata > Mammalia > Artiodactyla > Bovidae > Bos > Bos taurus. The sequence goes on from NC_037354.1 coordinate 22,838,467, forward strand.
AAAGAGCTTTTCATGTATCAGTGTTCTGCTGTTCCCCAAAGAAGTATGTTTACCTCTAGCACAGGGAGTGGCTCCAAGTGAAGGTGTCATGTATGTCCCTGAGAACTCAATAGACAAAGTGGACCAATATTTGGCTCAAGCCTGACAGATTTAAAAGGTGAGAGGCTGGCACATCGGGGTGACTGTCACTGCTCAAATTTGGCAAACTAAGAATCCTGAGTGTTTCCCCTGAACACACTGTTAGTCCTACATGGATGTGAGCTGCCCTGGGCTGTCTTAGAGCTAAATGGGCTGTCAGCAGGGAGAAAGTGGCTTGTATACGGGTGCGGTCCAGGATTCCCAGGAGTAAGAAACCAGTCTCAGACTACCAGCTTGGGGAGAAGCAGTCCATTGTATAAAGAATCCTGCAGGTGATGAATCTCCTACAGTTGGGAGTTGTCCCCAGTGAATCAAAGAAACAAGTTTTCCAAAAAGATGAAAGCCTCTAAGCACCTTCAGTGGATGTAAAGTGCTAACTCCAGCCCAGAGCGGTGTTAGTGAAATAACATTTCCGGTTCCTTTATTTTCCCCCCACCCCCGACATGGTCTGATACAGAGTAGAAGAAAAAGGGCATACAGAGTAGAAGAAAAAGGGCGTGTGAAGTGCTGAGAGGTCAAAGAGAGGAAGGAAATATATGCATCTTCTCTTTAAGTATGAAGAAAGCTAGAGTCAGGAGGCCCGAGATGAGGGAGAGGGGCCGAAGTCTGACGCTCTTGAGTAGTACACCAGATTGGGCACATGGATTATTAAAAAAAGGACTTCCCATTTTCTCAGAATATTCAGAAAATTCACTGGTCTTTGACTATAAATTTCATCCAAAGGGATAGGGAAGAAGTGGTTCTACTAAGCAGGTTAGAATAAGCCACAAAGGAAAACCATAATTCCCTCTATGGGTTGACATTTGGTTTCCATAATGATTAGAAAGCTTGCAGTTTTCAAATGCTTGAATATTTGGCCATGGTTAGTTAACTGAAATTTGCCTATATAACTGTGGGCACGTGGTCAGTCCACCCCACATTCTCTGCATTCTCCTATGTCCATGACAGAGTTAAAGTAGGTGATCTCTGTGAAGTCTCATATCCAAATCTAAAATTCTGAGTTCAGTTGAAGAATATTGCTCTGATATATTTAACTTGTTTAAGAGACGTTAATGACTGGGAAAATATGAATGTCTGTCTCATTTGAATGTCTGGGAATCATGAATACAAAAATATAAGCATTAAATTTTTGTTTTTAAAAAAGTATAGAGAAAAGACATATTTGAAGTTGTTCAAATAAATGTTTATGAAGTCTCCAAATGAATATCATGTAAGAGAAAGCTAAATTTGGAATACATTTTGAAGGAGATTGTCATATAATATAGCATGGAAGGAAAGTAAGAGAAGGCTATATTAAATTTTGGTAACACTAAAAATGGATAAGGCAATGACAACCCACTCCAGTACTCTTGCTTGGGAATTCCCATGGACGGAGGAGCCTGGTAGGCTGCAGTCCGTGGGGTCTCAAAGAGTTGGACACGACTGAGTGACTTCACTTCCACTTTTCACTTTCATGCATTGGAGAAGGCAATGGCAACCCACTCCAGTGTTCTTGCCTGGAGAATCCCAGGGATGGGGGAGCCCAGTGGGCTGCCATCTATGGGGTCGCACAGAGTCGGACATGACTGAAGTGAGTTAGCAGCAGCAGCAGCAGCAACACTAAAAAAAGTACAATGTACAGATTTTAAATTGCTTATAACTTAAACCTGTGGTCTAAAATCAAGCTCAATTTGATTTCCTCAAACATTTCTAGTTAAAGTCCATCATAATTTAGTAAGTTGAATATTTATAAAAATCAATTGTTTCCTTTATTGGGAAAAACTAGTTATAATCTTTAACTTCTCTGATGGCTCAATGGTAAAGAATCTGCCTGCAACATGGGAGACCCAGGTTCAATCCCTGGGTTGGGAAGATCCCCTGAAGAAGAGAATGGCAACCCACTCCAGTATTCTTACCTGGAGAGTTCCATGGACAGAGGAACCTGGTGCCCAGCAGGCTACAATCCATGAGTTTCAAAGAGTCAAACACGACTGAGTCACTAACACAAATGCACACACGGTCATAATCTTTTTTTTTTTTTCATTGTTAAGTTTTTTTTTTTTTTAAACTTTACAATATTGTATTAGTTTTGCCAAATATCAAAATGAATCCGCCACAGGTATACCTGTGTTCCCCATCCTGAACCCTCCTCCCTCCTCCCTCCCCATACCCTCCCTCTGGGTCGTCCCAGTGCACCAGCCCCAAGCATCCAGTATCGTGCATCGAACCTGGACTGATGACTCGTTTCATACACGATATTATACATGTTTCAATGCCATTCTCCCAAATCTCCCCACCCTCTCCCTCTCCCACAGAGTCCATAAGACTGATCTATACATCAGTGTCTCTTTTGCTGTCTCATACACAGGGTTATTGTTACCATCTTTCTAAATTCCATATATATGCGTTAGTATACTGTATTGGTGTTTTTCCTTCTGGCTTACTTCACTCTGTATAATAGGCTCCAGTTTCATCCACCTCATTAGAACTGATTCAAATGTATTCTTTTTAATGGCTGAGTAATACTCCATTGTGTATATGTAACACAGCTTTCTTATCCATTCATCTGCTGATGGGCATCTAGGTTGCTTCCATGTCCTGGCTATTATAAACAGTGCTGCGATGAACATTGGGGTACACGTGTCTCTTTCCCTTCTGGTTTCTTTAAAAATGCTGGAAGTCAAGTATTGAATTCACTTGAAAATTCTATTGAACTTCTCCTATGGTTTTTAATACTTTATTTTTGCTATGAAATGTTTTTTTTTTTTTTGTTCAGTCACTAAATTTTCTCTGACTCTTTGTGACCCCATGAACTGCAGCACGCCAGGCTTTCATATCCTTCACTATCTCCCAGAGCCTGTTCAAACTCATGTCCATTGAATCAGTGATGCAATCCAACCATCTCATCCTCTGTCGTCCCCTTCTCCTCTTGCCTTCGATCTTAACCAGCATCAGGGTCTTTTCTAATGAGTTGGTGCTTTGCATCAGGTGACTAAAGTATTGGACCTTCAGCTTCAGCATCAGTCCTTCCAATGTATGTTCAGGATTGATCTCCTTTAGGATGGACTGGTTGGATCTCCTTGCAGTCCAAGGGACTCTCAAGAGTCTTCTTCAACACCACAGTTCAAAAGCATCAATTTTTTGGTGCTCAGCTTTCCTTACAGTCCAACTTTCACATCCATACATGACTACTGGAAAAACCATAGCTTTGACTAGAGGGACCTTTGTTGGCTAAGTGCTGTCTCTGCTTTTTAATATGCTGACTAGGTTTGTCACAGCTTTTCTTCCAAGGAGCAACTGTCTTGTAATTTTACAGGTGCAGTCACTGTCTGCATTGATTTTGGAGCCCAAGAAAATGAAAATGAAATCTGACACTGTTCCTCCTATGAAGTAATAGGAATTCCCTGGTTGCTCAGGTGGTAACCAATCTGCCTGCAATGTTGGAAACCTGGGTTTGATCCCTGGGTTGAGAAGATTCCCTGGAGAAGGGTATCTTCCATTATTAGAAGAATACCCACTAGAATGCTAGAATACCACTCTAGTATTCTTTCCTGGAGAATTCCATGGAGAGAGGAGCCTGGGGCCTGGCAGGCTACAGTCTATGGATTGCAAAGAGTAGAGCACGCACGTGTAATAGGACTGGGTGCCATGATCTTTGGTTTTTGAATGTTGTGTTTTAAGCCAGCTTTTTCACTCTCCTCTTTTACCTTCATCAAGAGATTCTTCAGTTCCTCTTTGCTTTCTGCCACTAGGGTGGTGTCATCTGCATATTTAAGGTTGTTGATATTTCTCCCAGCAATCTTGATTCCAGCTTGTGCTTCATCCGGCCCAGCATTTCGTGTGTTGTACTCTGCAGATAAGTCACATAAGCAGGGTCACAATATATAGTACAGTACTTGACGTACTCCTTTCCCAATTTAAAACCAGTCCATTGTCCCATGTCCAGTTCTAACTGTGGCTTCTTGTCCTGCATACAGGTTTCTCGGGAGGCAGGTAATGTGGTCTCAAATGTTTAGAATAAAATTTACTTCACTGTAATTTAAAACAGCAACAATAGTTTAAGAAATTGTATTCTTAAGATTAGTTTCCATGGGGACTGGAGATGGGACTGCAAGGTGAGATTACGGAGGTAAACAGTTGTCCTCCACTCCGATGGAAATTCTGTTTTTTCTGAATGGGTGGTATTATGCTACCTATTTCCTGCTGGAATTCTTCATATTCCTGTATAAAGGTCTCCTGCTCCCATACCCAACAGCCAATCTAGTACTGGATGTGATGCTCTTCCTGTATCTTGGAATTGAAATAATTCTACTACTTTTTGAAACAACCTAAACATCTATCACCACTGGAGCGTTACTTTGCCAACAGAGGTCCATCTAGTCAAAGTTATGGTTTTGCCAGTAGTCATGAATGGATGTGAGAGTCGGACTATAAAGAAAACTGAGGGCCAAAGAATCGGTGCTTTTGAACTGTGATGTTGGAGAAGACTCTTGAGAGTCCCTTGAACAGCAAGGAGATCCAACCAGTCCATCCTAAAGGAAATCAGTCCTGAATATTCATTGGAAGGACTGATGCTGAAGCTGAAACTCCAATACTTTGGCCACCTGATGTGAAGAACTGACTCATTTGAAAAGACCCTGATGCTGGGAAAGATTGAAGGCAGGAGGAGAAGAAGAGACAAAGGATGAGATGGTTGGATGGCATCAACTGACTAAATGGACATGAGTTTGAGTATACTCCAGGTGTTGGTGATGGACAGGGAGGCCTGGAGTGCTGCAGTCCATGGGGTCACAAAGAGTTGGATACGACTGAGCAACTGAACAGAACTGAACTGATTCTTAAGATTATGTATCAATATATACAAATATATCTATATTAATATATACAAATAAACTATCAATAAAACAAGCAAATATGTTTCTAAAATATACTTAGAAAAAGATTTAATAAAAGGAAGATAACCTGAAGACTTCTTTCCTAAAGCCTGTTTCTAATAAATAACATCAGGAGAGAAGGCCATCTGTCTGAGTGTTTGCTTGTTAGAAATTTGCAGGTGTGTTTGCTAAAATAATCACATCTTTCTTGTAAAACAACAAAAAGAATTGAACAACTTTAAAATCTCTGAGGTATATACTTAGTATTCAGCATGCATTTGATACTCCCTGTGTTTCTTTTCTTTGTTAAGGACAAGCACTGAAATACTTGTCCATATATATATACACCATATATACCACATTGCAGGCAGATTCTCTACCATTTGAGCCACCAGGGAAGCCCTTACCCAACCAGTCATGTCCGACCCTTTGTGACCTCATGGACTATACAGTCCATGGAATTCTCTAGGTCAGAATACTGGAGTGGGCAACCTTTCCCTTCTCCAGAAAATCTTCCCAACCCAGGGGTCAAACCCAGATCTCCCTCATTGTAGGTGGATTCTTTACCAGCTGAGCCACAACGGAAATCCAAGAATACTGTAGTCGGTAGCCTATCCCTTCTCCAGTGGATCTTCCCAACCCAGCAATTGAACTGGGGTCTCCTGAATTGCAGATGGATTCTTTACCACCTGAGTTATCAGGGAAGTCCCTTCTTACCCAACACATATAAGTTAAAATGTATGCTATCACATATTTTTGGATTTTTCTTGGTTGAAGATTCAGAATAGAATATTTAAACATTCTAAACACAGGGATTTGGAGCAGTTTGGTAGTATAAACATTTTAATTGATAGTATTAGAAATATACATTTAAATGCCATTATAATTATTGAGAAAGCTCACCAGGAGATTTGATGAGAACTAGATTCTGGGAATGTCCTGGGAGAATGGGAGGACTTGAGTTGGTACTCAAAAAGAGTCAGATGAAGTAGCTCTGGACAAGGTTTAAATAGACAAATAGTGGCCAAGCATAATTCCAGCAGATTCTTGTAGGCCAGGGCTGACTTAAAGGTGCCGCATGGAATCAACACTAGTACAGGTTACATTTTTTTGAATGACAATTTTGATGATTTTGGTTAGGATGAAATGTTTGGTCTTATTGTAAATTCCTAGAGCTTGAAAACTGATCCCCTGCAGAATCATTTTCTTGTCTTGCTGGACACTATCAGCAATAGCACAGAGACCTCAAAATACAAAACTTTACAATAGTGTTCTTAATGATCTTTCAATTTTTTCATAGACTTGTACTGTGCCCTTCTGTATTTTTCTCTCATAAACTACTATAGTTTTATTTGAAATCTACAGTTGGCTTAAGCAAAATTTAAAATGCTATTGTTTACTATGTAGTGTTAAAGAAAGCCTGATTTTCATTAAACACAAACATAACAGTGAAAACAAAACTAAAACAAAAAATATTTGTTTTATTTTTTTAATTTAATTTTATTTTTAAACTTTACATAATTGTATTAGTTTTGCCAAATATCAAAATGAATCCACCACAGGTATACATGTGTTCCCCATCCTGAACCCTCCTCACTCCTACCTCCCCATACCCTCCCTCTGGGTCGTCCCAGTGCACTAGCCCCAAGCATCCAGTATCACGCATCGAACCTGGACTGGCATCTCATTTCATACATGATATTTTACATGTTTCAATGCTATTCTCCCAAATCTTCCCACCCTCTCCCTCTCCCTCAGAGTCCATAAGACTGTTCTATACATCACTGTCTCTTTTGCTGTCTCGTACACAGGGTTATTGTTACCATCTTTCTAAATTCTATATATACGCGTTAGTATACTGTATTGGTGTTTTTCCTTCTGGCTTACTTCACTCTGTATAATAGGCTCCAGTTTCATCCACCTCATTAGAACTGATTCAAATGTATTCTTTTTAATGGCTGAGTAATACTCCATTGTGTATATGTACCATAGCTTTCTTATCCATTCATCTGCTGATGGACATCTAGGTTGCTTCCATGTCCTGGCTATTATAAACAGTGCTGCGATGAACATTGGGGTACACGTGTCTCTTTCCCTTTGTGAAGCAATTCCAAGAGATTTTTTTTTTACTTTTCAGAAAATGCTTGATTTAAAATTTCAGAAAAAAATTGTGTAAAAAACACAAATGCAGATAAGTGTTAGCATAAAAATGTTGATAAAGGATTTCTCAATTTTGTTTGATTTTGTTCTTGTGACACAGTGGGTCCTTAGGGTACAGGATTATGCTTCTTTTATCAGACATATTTTCTTAATTTAGATAGCTATGTGTATGTCTGTGTATGCATTTTTTAGCATTGTTTAAAATACCTTTTGATTGGGCCCTGCATCATTTTTCCTAGATTTTATTGTTATGTGTCATGATACATATTTGATGATAATAAATTATAGTGAAAGTGAAAGTTGTTCAGTCATGTCCAACTCTTTGCAACCCCATGAACTATGCAGTCCATGGAATTCTCCAGGTCAGAATACTGGAGTGGGTAGCCTTTCCCTTCTCCAGGGGATCTTCCCAACCCAGGGATTGAACCCAGGTTTCCAGCATTGCAAGTGGATTCTTTACTATCTGAGCTATCAGGGAAGCCCCATGGGTTATTAATCCAAGGCCCTGATGTTTTAAAATTTGAATACAGTAAAAAGGAAAACATTAATCTAAATTATTCTAAGAAATTTAAAAAAGATAATAGATGTCTTTTTCAAATTGAATATAGCAGTTAGAGGGAACAAATTCTCTCTAGACTATATTTTGATGGGACTAGATAGTTCTAATTATTCTTGTACTTTCCAATACTACTAGCCAAGTGGAATACTGGATTTTAAATTAACTAGTATTAAAACTTTGAATTAGTTCTTCATTTGGTCAATATTTTGACGAGTAAATCTATGGAAAAGTATAAGCCATCTAGTTAGCTCAGTAAACTTATATTTGACCTTTATTCAAATGAGCAGATTAACCATGCATTTTTCTACAGAGGCTGGTAAATACAATGTTCAGTCAAACTTTTTAAGGAAGTAAATTCATTATAGAACTTCAGTTAAAAAAATTTTCTTGAAAAAATTGGTGATTTATATGACCTCAGTTTCCAAAGAAATATTTATAGTAAAATTATACTTTAATACAAAGAGCATGAACAATCTAAATTTTTGCTTGATGGATTGAGTTGATGAAGCCATCCAATCATTTCATCCTCTGTTGACCCCTTCTCCTCTCGCCTTCGGTCTTTCCCAGCATCAGGGTCTTTTCCAGTGAGTCAGCTCTTTGTATTAAGTGGCCAAAGTATTGGACCTTCAGCTTCAATACTTCAGCAAAGTATTGAACATTCAGCATCAGTCCTTCCAATGAACATTCAGGATTGATTTCCTTTAGGATTGACTGGTTTGATCTCTTTGCTGTCCAAGGAACTCTCAAGAGTCTTCTCCAACACCACAGTTAACAAGTATAAATTCTTTGGTGCTCAGCCTTCTTTATGGTCCAACTCTCATATCTGTACATGACTAATGGAAAAGCCATCAGATCAGATCAGTCGCTCAGTCCTGTCTGACTTAGCACGCCAGGCCTCCCTGTCCAACACCAACTCCCGGAGTACACTCAGACTCACATCCATTGAGTCAGTGATGCCATCCAGCCATCTCATCCTCTGTCATCCCCTTCTCCTCCTGCTCCCAATCCCTCCCAGCATCAGAGTCTTTTCCAATGAGTCAACTCTTCGCATGAGGTGGCCACAGTACTGGAGTTTCAGCTTCAGCATCATTCCTTCCAAAGAAATCCCAGGGCTGATCTCCTTCAGAATGGACTGGTTGGATCTCCTTGCAGTCCAAGGGACTCTCAAGAGTCTTCTCCAACACCACACTTCAAAAGCATCAATTCTTCGGCACTCAGCCTTCTTCACAGTCCAACTCTCACATCCATACATGACCACAGGAAAAACCATAGCCTTGACTAGACGAACCTTTGTTGGCAAAGTAATGTCTCTGCTTTTGAATATGCTATCTAGGTTGGTCATAACTTTCCTTCCAAGGAGCAAGCGTCTTTTAATTTCATGGCTGCAGTCACCATCTGCAGTGATTTTGGAGCCCAGAAAAATAAAGTCTGACACTGTTTCCACTGTTTCCCCATCTATTTCCCATGAAGTGGTGGGACCGGATGCCATGATCTTCGTTTTCTGAATGTTGAGCTTTAAGCCAACTTTTTCACTCTCCACTTTCACTTTCATCAAGAGGTTTTTGAGTTCCTCTTCACTTTCTGCCATAAGGGTGGTGTCATCTGCATATCTGAGGTTATTGAAATTTCTCCCGGCAATCTTGATTCCAGCTTGTGTTTCTTCCAGTCCAGCGTTTCTCAGGATGTACTCTGCATATAGGTTAAATAAACAGGGTGACAATATACAGCCTTGACGAACTCCTTTTCCTATTTGGAACCAGTCTGTTGTTCCATGTCCAGTTCTAACTGTTGCTTCTTGACCTGCATACAGATTTCTCAAGAGGCAGATCAGGTGTTCTGGTATTCCCATCTCTTGAAGAATTTTCCACAGTTTGTTGTGATTCACTTAGTCAAAGGCTTTGGCATAGTCAATAAAGCAGAAATAGATGTTTTTCTGAAATTCTTTTGCTTTTTGTATGATCCAACTGATGTTGGCAATTTGATCTCTGGTTCCTCTGCCTTTTCTAAATACAGCTTGAACATCTGGAAGTTCTCCATTCACATTCTGTTGGAGCCTTGCTTGGAGAATTTTAAGCATTACTTTGCTAGCATGTGAAATGAGTGCAGTTGTGCAGTAGTTTGAACATTCTTAGGCATTGCTTTTCTTTGGGATTGGAATGAAAACTGACCTTTTCCAATTCTGTGGCCACTGCTGAGTTTTCCAAATTACAATGTAAATGCAATTTTCAGTTTGTCACAGGGTGTTCCAATTATATCGTATATGGTATATATTTCTGCTTTATTAAAAGGATACATGAATAGAAGCAGTTCCACAGAAATGTTCACGAAAAAAGCAATTTATATTCCTTTAGAAAACAAAATGACTGTTTTCCAATATGAAATTTGACTAAATTCTTGAGCCATCAGATCTTGCCCAAGCAGAATCATATTCCTTTACTTCTGTTTAACACAGGAAAAACTGAGCTGATACCTGAAACTAGTAGAATGAGAGTCAGTAAAATATTTAAAGAAGAGGGATCCTCTCTAAACAACTGTATTTAACTTATTTAATGCAACCAACACATCCATAATGGAAGGTTACATAAAACTAAAAATGTTTCTTCATAACCTAAGTAGGATTTTAGCACTCTCTGGAATCAGACACAAAGATGCAGCCAAGTATGTGTCATGATGATGGTTAAGCTGCTTATTGAACATTCTGTAAGGTTAAAAACCTGCTCTCTGCGTTTGCATTATGCTGCACGAGTTAGAATGTCTAATGATTTTTAGAAATTAGGTTGCCAGCTTGAAAATGGCGGGGACACATCATTGCAATAATTTCTATATTTCATTTATTTCTATCATGATGCACATAATTCTCACATGAAGATTATAAATGTTCATTTAAAATGCTCTAAGATGTAGAAATTAATTTAATGTCTGTTCCGTGCTTGCAAGAAATCACAAGCATGCTATATTAATTCAGTGAAATTTTTATATTATGTTTTATGGAAGGCATTCAATAAGAGCTCACTATCACAATATTTTTATATGAATGTTATTTTTTATCAGCTGACATAAATCTGAGCACTCATTTTATCTGAAGAGTTAGTAATTCTTCTGTTATATTTCTATCTATCCTGTCCATTAACTTACTGTACCTACAACCTACGAACCTAATGTTAACTTGTAACTTGTTAACCTTGGTCATTCAGAATGTCAACTGGATTTCTTGGGCTAGTCTAAGATTCTAAACTATCTTTTTCAGTGTGAGTATGACAGCAAATTTGGAAAACTCAGCAGTGGCCACAGGACTGGAAAAGGTCAGTTTTCATTCCAATCCTAAAGAAAGGCAATGCCAAAGAATGCTCAAACTACCACACAATTGCACTCATCTCACACGCTAGTAAAGTAATGCTCAAAATTCTCCACGCCAGGCTTCAGCAATATGTGAACCGTGAACTTCCTGATGTTCAAGCTGGTTTTAGAAAAGGCAAAGGAACCAGAGATCAAATTGCCAACATCTGCTGAATCATGGAAAAAGCAAGAGAGTTCCAGAAAAACATCTATTTCTGCTTTGTTGACTATGCCAAAGCCTTTGACTGTGTGGATCACAATAAACTGTGGAAAATTCTGAAAGAGATGGGAATACCAGAACACCTGATCTGCCTCTTGAGAAATCTGTATGCAGGTCAGGAAGCAACAGTTAGAACTGGACATGGAACAACAGACTGGTTCCAAATAGGAAAAAGAGTTCATCAAGGCTATATATTGTCACCCTGTTTATTTAACTTATATGCAGAGTACATCCTGAGAAACGCTGGACTGGAAGAAACACAAGCTGGAATCAAGATTGCCGGGAGAAATTTCAATAACCTCAGATATGCAGATGACACCACCCTTATGGCAGAAAGTGAAGAGGAACTCAAAAACCTCTTGATGAAAGTGAAAGTGGAGAGTGAAAAAGTTGGCTTAAAGCTCAACATTCAGAAAACGAAGATCATGGCATCCGGTCCCACCACTTCATGGGAAATAGATGGGGAAACAGTGGAAACAGTGTCAGACTTTATTTTTCTGGGCTCCAAAATCACTGCAGATGGTGACTGCAGCCATGAAATTAAAAGACGCTTGCTCCTTGGAAGGAAAGTTATGACCAACCTAGATAGCATATTCAAAAGCAGAGACATTACTTTGCCAACAAAAGTTCGTCTAGTCAAGGCTATGGTTTTTCCTGTGGTCATGTATGGATGTGAGAGTTGGACTGTGAAGAAGGCTGAGTGCCGAAGAATTGATGCTTTTGAAGTGTGGTGTTGGAGAAGACTCTTGAGAGTCCCTTGGACTGCAAGGAGATCCAACCAGTCCATTCTGAAGGAGATCAGCCCTGGGATTTCTTTGGAAGGAATGATGCTGAAGCTGAAACTCCAGTACTGTGGCCATCTCATGCGAAGAGTTAACTCATTGGAAAGGACTTTGATGCTGGGAGGGATTGGGGGCAGGAGGAGAAAGGGACGACAGAGGATGAGATGGCTGGATGGCATCACTGACTCAATGGACGTGAGTCTGAGTGAACTCTGGGAGTTGGTGATGGATAGGGAGGCCTGGTGTGCTGCAATTCATGGGGTGGCAAAGAGTCAGACATGACTGAGTGACTGATCTGATCTGATCTGATGACTATCCTAATGCATAACTAGAAGAGTCCCAGAAGATTAGGGATATTTAGGTCATGTGTCATTTTTGGCATGCAGAGGATTAATGCACTGCTCCATAGATTTCAATGAAACATCCCAGACTACTGATTAATGGTATAAATTTGGTGTCCAGAGAAATTCTGAATTTAAAGAAAAAAGTTTCCTTTGATTCCTCAAAAGGACACATCTATCTTTTAGTTATTTCCATTTTAATCTTCATATGTGGAGAAAACTAATATTTTGCTCAAGTATCTTAAGACGTGCAAGTGATCACCTAATATCCATGTTCTCCGCTAGGATATAAGGTGATCTTTCTTAAAATATGAAGCTATCTAGTTAATTAATAGTATTTCTTTTACATAATACTACCACACTGCTTTGATTGTTTTGTAATTAAAACCTAGCATCACCCAAAATGCCTGCAAGGTTCTTACTTCAACCAATTCCCAAATTCCCCTGCCATTTCATCATTTAAAGGTACATTGAAGCAAATTATCCATTTGTTGATATTGAATTGTTAGGTAATACAGCTATTTATCTGCATTTATATCTAGACTTTCAGCTTTGCTTAGTATCAATTTAAATGTCATAATATTTATTACTTCATGCTAAATATGGTTATATGCATAGTAACATAAAATTATACATTACTTTTCTATTTATAATTGCTCATTCCAAAAACTTTCAGGCTTCCCTGATAACTCAGGTGGTAAAGAATCTGCCTGCAGTGCAAGAAACTCCAGTTCAACTCCTGGGTCGGGAAGATCTGCTGGAGAAGTGATAGGCTACCCACTCCAGTATTCTTGGGCTTCCCCTGTGGCTCAGCTTGTAAAGAATCTGCCTGCAATGCAGGAGACCTGGATTTGATCCCTATGTTGGGAAGATCCCCTGGAGAAGAGAAAGGCTACCCACTCCAGTATTCTGGCCTGAAGAGTTCCATGGACTATACAGTCCATGGGGTCGCAGAGTCAGACACAACTGAGCGACTTTCACTTTCATTCCAAAAACTGTAATAAAATCACAAAAACACACAAATCTTTTTCTCAGCTCAGATTGCAATAAGAATAAATATCAGAGAGTTTGATAGCATAGCTTCTGATGAAAGCCCAGATCTTTCTCATGTGAAAATATGGACTTTATCTAAGATTCATTGTCTTTGGATGTAATAACCTTCAGAGGGTCAAAAAGAACAAAGAGAGAGAAAGAAAGAAATTTGCAAACTAGGTATATCAAAAACTCATGGTAGGATTTATCAATATAAGTTATCTTAAACTAAGGCAAGTTTTTTTTTATTCCTTTTTTTAAACTTTTTCTTTTATATTGGGGTATAGCTGATTAACAATATTGTGATGGTTTCAGGTGAACAGCAAAGGGACTCAGCCATACATATACACGTATCCATTCTCCCCCAACTCCCCTCCCACCCAAGCTGCCACATAACATTGAGCAGAGTTCCATGTGCCACATGGTAAATTCTCAGTTATTTTGAGATCTGAGATATTCTGAGTTCATTTATCTTATATAATGATGTAGTGGGCATGCTAGCAAGTTCCATTAGGGATCTCACATTTTCCCACCCTTGACTAGTGTTACAAAGGGCATCTTTTCTGAGGGGTGTCCTATAATAGAAAAGTTTAAAGAATGCCACAAAAGGAGACATTTATGGTACCTTATTTAATATAGCCAACAATTACATGGCAAAATTCATGTCTCATCTGTATATCCTCTTATATCTTTCTTAGACTTAAGTTATATGGCATATTTTTCATGAATAGAATAAAGCAGATCTTCAGCTCCAAAGTTAGAGTAAAATGTGGGTGAAGCGTGTGATTAAAAAAAAAAAGTATTTTATATATCACAGGCTTCAATTACTCGGAACTTACCCAACATATTCCAAAGAATATCTGGTTAAACAAAGTACCTCTTGGAGAGAGAATAAGAGATAAAATAAGCAATCATTTAATTCACTTTAGTAAAGCCTTTTAGGCATGCTGCCCAAAAAGTGAGAAAGATAAGAACTCTTATGACTGAGAAACAGAATATTTTGCAAGTTACTTGCTTTCCAATCACCTCCTTATTGCAAAATTGAAGATGTAACTCTTTGAGTTATTGTCAGTTACAATATTGATGGTAAATCAGTGTGATATGATTTTTTTTAATGTACTTCAAAAGTTTTCAAAAATTAAGTAACATTTATATAGTGAATCTATTTTTTTCTAGCTACTTAATTATGAGGACAGGTTTCTCAATCTATACACTATACAGTAAAGGTATTCAGGAAAAGTAGAATATATCTCATGCTGAATCATTTATGTTTTTGGCCACTCACTTCATGTGGGATCTTAGTTCCCTGACCAAGGAGCAAACCCACACCGCCTGCTACCCGATCCCTGGATCCCTGCATTGGAAGCATGGAGTCTTAACCACTGGACCACTAGGGAAGTCCCTGAATGATTTTTAATTCCAACAAGTTACATTCATTCACAGTTATGTCAACTATTGGAGGGGGGGTGGAATTACCTAAACCATTTAAAAAAACAATTTGTATGCATTTCTCATAAGCTTTGGGGGATGCAGTTGGTTAAATTTTTAAAAAAATTTTAACTGTGGTAACCATTTCTGATAAATCTATTTTGTATTATTATAAGCAAATGTGTCACAAGTTATTTTTTCATTAACTATTAATTTTACTTTTACCTCGATCCAGAAGAATTTTTGAAAAATCTAGTGTCAGTTTCTACAAAGAACAAGTTGAAAGGATAGCCATATTGTTGACCGTAAAAAAAAAAAAAAAAGCACACAGTCTCAAAGCTGCAGATTATTCAGAATTGTTACTGAGGACTAGGCTGGGAAGGCAGCCTCTCAGATATCTCTAAGGAACTATTCCAAAGAAGAAAAGGAAGATTTGGGATGTATAAGAGTATTTGCTTTAAAAAAAAAAATCAAAACATGTAGTCAAACATCAAAAGATTACTGCTAATTCAAATTACTGACATCTCAAGTGAGTGATTTTAGCATATTCCTATGTATGAGAAGATTCAAGAGTCTGGGTTCACTGAAATTATTCTTCACACAACTGAGTGACTAACACAGCACAATGCATCTTAGCTATCCAGGGCTCCTATCCTGTTTTCCTGCACCCTGAATTCCCCTCAGCGAGTACCACCAGGGCAGCTGCAGTGGCTGACAGTTTGATGCAGACAACATTCCTTGTTTACTGAAATGACAGTCATCATTTCTTGTCTATAGCTTCAACTGGAGCCAGTGCAAGAATTGTGGTTATTATTAATGTCATAATCTTAGTATAATTACCAGGGAGGCTAATGCAGGGTGTGTGATAAAGTCATGGGAGGAGAGACCAAGAATTCAACAATTTAGAGCATCAGAAAATTGTGTAGTAAATAAAACAACTAAGAGCTATGACTGTGATGATGCTGGAATGACAATGAATGAGTTAAGAGAGAAAATCCTCCAGGAATGAGGGCACAGAGAGAGTGGAATATGTAGTAGGATGATATGAGATTCAGAGGTCAGGGAAGAGGAAAGAGGAAGGAAGAATTCTCTGGAACAAGCTCTGAGTGCAGACAGGGTGCACCTCCCTTCTCTCTGCCCTTTAAAAAAAGAAGCAAAAGCAGCTAGAGTTGGAGAGAGAGTAGCAAATCAACATATGATTGTTTTGAATCTAGTTCCCTCTTCACATCATAGATGAGGAAGTTATTTTTAACATTTTGCAAATTCATAGTTACTTAATTGTGAAGAATTTTACAGTGCAGAATGTGAATATATATGAATACAAATTAGTCCCTTACACTCTCTACAGCTTTATTAAATTGATCACTCATATTTAGAATAATGAATCTCAGGCATTACAAATTCCTCCTGCAGATAACAAGGTAAATTATATCTTTCATTTTCTAAAATGGTAAAGTACACACATTCATTCTACTTCTAAATATGTTCAGCAGAAGAATTAAATAGGAAAAGGTTTTTATCTTGTATGTTATTAATGTAAGTTACTAATGGGTACATAATTAATATATTACCCTTACATACACATAATGGGAGATGAAACGCAACGTAATAGCTGGAATCTTTTAAAATATGTTTTTAAACATTGTTTATTCATTCATTCATTTTTACCATTTCACTGATTTTCTGACAGAAGTAGAAATTCTGACTTCTTCCTTAGTATTCAACATCTGGTTGCCAATAGCAATAAGTCAGGCAAGCGTCAGGGCAGAGAATCAGTACAACATTTGATTTGCCTGAATTTGAAAACAAATGCTTTAAATGAGAGTATTTAAACTTCTTATCGAGAAGATTAAATACTAGTATTGGGGGAAAATACTTTTCCTATAAATTCCTAGGGTTGTTTTTTATCGGGCAATGAAAATTTTATAACATAGCTTTTTTATTTTGCCTTAACTGCCTGGAAAGTCAAAGTAAAATTTGGGGTTCAACTCTAGCAACAAGCTATGTGTTTGAACACAATTATTTCTCCTGGTTTGAAAGGTCTTTAGTTCTGTTTATAGATTTTAGTGCCCAATTAAATATTGTGTTAAGTTTGTAACACAATATCTTTTGGGAAGAAGTACTGTTTTAATAAAAGCGTAAATATTTTACATTTTTCTCCTCTTTCTGTTTGCTCTTCATATGGCATCTGTCTTCTGTTTTTCATGAAGAAAGAATAATTAAGGGAAACTATAATACTTTTCACACTTAAAAGTATTTCAAAGGCTGTGGTAATTTTTCAACCAAAAAAAAAGAGTTCACTTATTTCTCAATATATCACTAATTCTGGGTTTTAACACAAAAATGCCTTTAAATACAACATTTACTAATATTAAACTGGTGAAATTATTGCATTAAGAAATTCCTAACAGTTTCTTCTATTTTAATATAGATTGTATCAAAGATCAGAAATAACAGAAGTAAAACCAGTGAATCACTGCAGGAGTATTTAGTAAACCTTTATTATTCACACACCGAAATGATAGATTGAGAACTGTGAGCATTCAAGCCAAAATATGGAGTGAGGCTCAGAGGAATATTGTTATACAGCAGCTTATAAGGTAAATAGACAGTACCTGTTCTTTCCAGAGATTTTGTCTTAAATGATAGGGAATCGGTTAGTGGTTGCCTCATATCAACCCTGGAAAACAATGTAAATGTTGCTTATGACTTCTAGAGGCATAAGCAAGAAATGACCCAGTTCAAGCTAGTCTTGCAAAGTAAGCTATAGTAAGCTTTCCTTGTATGACTAAACTGGTTTTGTCTGCTTAGGGGATTTTCAAGGCTGGTCTCCATTTGTTTTTAATTTTAACAGTAACTTGTTTTGTAAAGCACCTTGTTTTTTCTCTGTGCTTTTAAAATATTTTGAAAATAATGGATCAGCTTTGACACACATATAAAGATTATTTTTTTCATATATGAACTCCTATAACCCTTCTAGAAAATGTAATTGAATCTATTTTTAAGGATGAAACTAGGAACCAAAGAGAACAGGTAACTGCTATGCTATTATCATCCACTACTGTGTCATCATTCTTTATGACTTCACCTGTGGTCTGGCAACTCAGAATAGAAATACAGAAAAGTGCATTGAGGAAATGCTCTTTCTCTGCTGTACCACTTCACATTCAAGGTAAAATGTGAACTCAGAGGACTGGGGAAAGCAGTTTAACACCTTTAGATATTTTCATGATTAATTCTTGTACCTTAAAATACAAATTTCGGCAATTAAATGATTTGCATTCAGCAATTAAATGAAATTTCAAGTAAGTGTTTTATTAGCCAAAGAATTAAAAACTACCTGGTTTTCATCTTCTTAAGTGGGTCAAATTCTTGGAGAAGTGGCTGCCTTGGGCAGAGAGAGATGATGAATATAAATCAAATCGAAATGTAATATAACTCGTTCCACTTAAATGGCTTTTTAGAAAACTTGCTCTGGGTCCAAAAAAAAAAAAAAAATGGTGCAAGAGATTGATAAGTTTTGTGTGACCTGAACTCATCAAGTAAACACGTATAGCCTGAGTGCACTAAGAAGTAAATATGCCCAGTTCAGTTCATTCACTTAACAGACATTTAATGTAGAGGAACGAGGTGCCAAACATGGCACAAAATATACTTTCAAAAATCTGTATGTGTAAAAGAAAGTGACGACACACTGTGCTTTTAGGACAGAATGATCAAAACAAGGCAAACCAAAGATCCTGTGACAACTACTGTGTAGACGTGAACACAGAGAAACTGGAGGGTGGGAGGCAAATTTTGACTCTGGAGGAGCAGGAAAGCATTACAGAGGACATAACTGAATTGGAAATTGAAACATATCTATAGTTTTGCCAGTTATGGGGCAAGGATAGGAATTTCACATGTAGGGAACAGAAGATGAGAAGGCACAGAAGTGGCATATTTTCAGAAACATGAAAATTTGGGCAATTCTTGCATGGTGAAGTGATATGAAATAGAGCTAAAAAAGTAGAACTGGATCATTTGAAAAAGCACCTTATGTGTAATAAATGTGAATTTTGTTCCTAGCAGAGATCAAGAAGTCAATAAACGTTTTATTTTGCTTTAATTCAAGCATATCAATGTTTTTAATTTTAAAATATTTTGTGAAAATAACACTGGATATGAAGAATTAATGCAAGGAGGAAACGGTTGTTGTGATGTGAGCTACAAGTCTATTATAAGAAAAATCACAGAAAAATGTATATTTAAGAAACATATCTGATGTCACTGATTTGATATTGAGGAAGAAGAAGATAGAGAATTGGGGGTAAGATAGGTTTATTATAAAAATTTCTATCGGAGAAGATAAGAAAACTTACCTGGTAAAACTGTATAAACTCAAGAAATGAGATATCAATTTTGTGCCATCTACATTGAACAATATGGACAGTTAGTTATGTTCTCTTTTAGGATTGAAAGTAGGGAAATTCTCATAAGTGATATATTTTAAAATGTGTGTGCAGAGGGCAGTTCAGGAATTATTGCTCTTCCTCTGAAACCTGAGAAAACAAGATTTTAAAAACGAACCAGACAATGTGAAGTTGTATCTTACAATTTATGACTATATATGTTCCAGATATTTACAGAAGAGACTGAAATGTTTAAAGGAATTTTAAAACATATTTTGTTCCATTAATTTTAACATTTATTTTCAGATACAGATTTGCGTTTTAGAAAGCCTAGACTGTTATTACCCACCAGAGACACAGTATCATGGTAGTTAACATGTGAGATTCTATACCCAGATAACTGGCTTCAAATACTTCGTTATTTATTAGTTGCATGATTTAAAGCAAGTGACTTGTACTCTCCTTGCTGAAGTTTCTTCATCCGTAAAACAAGATTGATAGCAAATAATACCATTATTAGTTGAGTACTATAATTACCATGTGGAATAAATAATAAAAGTAAACACCCGAGTGCCCTTAGCAAAGGCTAGTAGCCCAGATTTAATCATTTTTGTATATCATCTCATTAATTCTTTATGAGAAGCCCACAGATTAAGGATTATTCCCCTGTTTACTGATGAGGAAGTAGTGATACAGAGATGCTGAATGGCTTGCCTAGTCAGGAAGCCAGAGTTTGGCCGTCTCACTATTTGAATTTAAACAGTCAGGGTTCACTGTCTTACAAGCACTTTATTTCTTGACTCTTTCTTGGGTGAATTTTATTTTAAGTTTCATAAGTAGGTAAGCTCATACATGTAAAGTATTTAGACGTTTACATGCATGTCCAGCATTGACTAAGTGCCAGTAGATGTTAATTGCTTTTCCTAGTACTGCTATTTTCTGCTACAATTTAATAGTTCAAACCTTGAGAGAATGAATATCAGAAGCTGAAGTGCCTGGTGTACACACGACCTCTTACATGTACATTTTCTCACTAGTAGAACTGGTGCTTTTTATTAGAGAAGTCTCTATCGCAACAGCTTGTTGTTAGTAACATTCTCTGTTTTTTATATACTGGGTTTATTGTTTGTCTGACTTCCTAGATAATGAACTCCATAAGAGAAGACAGTTTGTCTCCTCTGTTTCTGTTTTATACACAGCAAAGAGCTGGACACATCATAGGCCCTTAGGAAATATTTATGATAAACAAAGGTGAACACAATAGAAATAAGAATAGAATCATTTTTCCCTTAGTCACTTGCATAGATTATAACAAAAGCACTGAAATGAGAACATAGTGCTTTATTTCTCTATGACCATTAACAAGGTGACAAGCAGGCCCTTGTCATAAAAAATGTGGATGTAAAAGAATCGTAAGAGAGGGTTCTCAGGCCCTCTTAATGGGACCATTGCCTTTCCCCTGGATCTCCTACCTGCTTTGTCTGAAGAGAAGCATAAGAAGGAAAGTATAAAAAAATAATAATAATAAAATAAATAAATAAAAAAAAAGAAGGAAAGTATATTTCTTAGCATCAAAGCAAAGATGCAGGTGGTAGAAATAGTTGACTTCAATGAAGAAATTGGTCTTTATCCAAAAGAGATATTTATATTAATGTACCATGCAGAATAATATAGCACCAATGGAACTTTTTACCCTTATAGACTTGTCGGTCTTATGCCTATTTGAGAGTTAATACCACCATATGATTTTTCCCCCTTCATGTTCTCAGCAAGAATAAACTCCAAGGGAAATTGCTATATATATATTTTAATATCTGAAACTAGACACTAGCTTTCAAAGATTTGGAGCACAGAATTATAAAGGATCATGAAGAGGGACTATTTTAAAAGAGTGAAAAACAATGATTTATTAGTGGAAGTTATTTTCTTATATGGAGATCTTTGGGAAAATGAGCACAAAAAATGTTAAATTTGGTAAAAAGTAACTTCTTGATACTAATTTTCATCTAAGAATGTGTTTGTAATCAGATTTATAAATTAAGATTTCTTGAAATAGTTACTATTAGTTTTATCATATATGTTTTTAATCACATGTGTATATTTTAATTAATTGTGTTGTGATTAATATAGAGAGTGTATATTGTGTAAAAGGTCATAGTGTGGACCTAAGAGGCATAAACCATGGTTCTAATCCCTAAAGTTGTCATTGGGGTGATACAAAGCACAGAAATGATAGTGTGACTTGTCAATGAAAACAATGCTCTTACATGCATTGCATTTTGTCTGTGAAAAATGTTACTCAATTTTGATTAATTTCACCTGATCACATTTTAATAAATCTGTATAACATATTATACTGATATCCACCTGAATACCTGTGGAGAATTGTTCATGACCTCTGATAGCTATATGTTTATAGTATAGTCAGTAAAAAGATTGCTGTTTTTATTATAGTAAAATTTTAATCTAGATATAAAATTTTAATTCAGAGGGGAAGTTTGGTGGAATCGTGTAATGAAAAGGAAAGAATGCCAGGGATAGAACCTCAATTGGATCTCAGTGGTTAGAGTAAGAGAAGATTGATATGTTGTAAACAAAGAGATGCAATGATTAAACTTTCAATCCTAACCCAAATCTCTTTCTCTGTTAGATCAACTTAAATGCTTATTGCCTTTTTAAAATGAACTTTTCTTTCATCTTAAAATATTTAATAAAACATATCTATTTTAATATACTTACATAATCCTTGTATATTCTAATGATTATGCTCTTATGCTATAGATCACAGAATTTATGTTTAGTAATTCAAATAAGAGTACATAGTGTCATCAATTTTTAAAAATCCTAATAGTCATATGTATTATATAATAAAAATATTAAAATATATGAATGAAAATGCAGCTAACATATTTTTACAATGTTTTGAACTGCAAGGTGCTTTATAGGCTTCTGCTTTTTCTGACATTCAAATTAATTTCATTTTTTAAAAACATAGGCAACACATATTTAATTCTGCCAGTTTAAAATAAAATATTTTTGTGCTTTAGTGAGCCATCCTCTTTGTGCAGTTTCCTTACTGGGCATAATTATTTGCAAACAGTCCTTACTCCACAACCATATTGTTAACACAATTTGAACATATCACTTGAAAGGAATGATGGAATTAATTAAATATACTCCATATATTTTCAAAAATGAATGTCTGCAGCATAGAAACACCTATGCGAAAAGGACTAGATTTATTTTTAACTACAGATAACACACTTTTGATATGTGCCAAAAATAAATGAGTTGTGATGAGACAGGATGAAATTGGCATTGTTTTGTACAACTATGTCTCACTTTTGAGAACACATCTGTTCTTGAAACTGTAGAAATTTACTTTTAAAAATTAAGCCTTAGTTTAGACATACTAACAAAGTCCACTTTTAAAGGAAAATTTGTGTGTGTGAATGTGTGTTTGTATATCTTTGCTTAGTGCTTTGCATCTAGTCAGAAGGGGCAAAAATAGCTTTAGAAAAAAATATATAAAATCTTATGTATATTCAAGTCACAAATTTCAAATTCTGTTCTCAAAAGAGTTTTTATATGATACATGTATGAAAGCATTTTATTTACATTAACATAGAGATGACAAACCACTTACATGTTAAGGATGACATTGGGAGAGATTTTCATAGTTTCAATATCTTGGGTACAGGCTCCATGAGGACAGGTATTGTTTTATATTTTGACCCCTGAAATGTCCCAAGCCTGTACTTAATATATTCTTATTATTATCAAAATATTTTTGTTCAATGAATAAATGAATGAACTATTTGTGAATGATCACCCTGCTTGTTTTAGACCATAAAAATATGAGAGTAGCCAGTTGTTAGTTACTTGTCTGAGGCAGTGGCAATAGCCTAGTACATAGATTTCTAAAACAGTGATACTGTCCTTCAAATAAATTATTTTACTGTTGAGTGCTAAATTGTGATAAAAGTAAACATCTAAGCAAGATTATTTATGCTAAAAGATAAGCTATCTTACATTCTCTTATTCTATATACCTCCTTTCTTAAATCATCTTATGATTTAGAAATCATTCCTACTTGAGCTAGATACATAAGGTAATATCAATTTTATTATGATTTATTTGTCCATTCAATAAACATTTAGTAAATGCTTTCCTTCAGTAGTGTGCCAGGTAGTGGGAATAAAATTTGTCAACATGACTCCAATGGTTCTTGTCCCATGGACATTTCCTCCTGTGACAGAAACAAATTAAAAACAAGTAAACACATACATTAGCAAAATCAATATGTCTTGGGATAAGTTCTCTGAACAAAATAAATGGAGATCAGGAGTTTGAGGATTGAATGAATCTGTAGTTACAGTGATCAGGGGAGGCACTTTCAAGGAGGAAACATTTAAGCTTAGACCTGAAAGTTGCAAGTTCAGCTTAAAAAGGGACTTCCCCATTTCTATGGAGTTTAACATATCTCCAAAGGCAGGCCTCTATGCCAAGGGAAGGGCGAGAAAAAGAGAAGTTACTGCAGCAGTGATGTACGATAATCAATAGTGTTGGAAATGTTTGCACCCCGTAGTTAATTCCTGTTTATCCAAATGGAAACATCCCTATTATGTCAAATAGTTATTAGGAAGCACCCTTATTATTTTGTATTTTTCAAACAGTGTTTGGGGTGTTAAAAGATCTGCTTAATACAAAACAAAGAAATAGAATTTTGATAATACCCAAACAAGTGCAATATACTTTTATATATAAAATCTTGACTATATTTCTATTTTTTATTTGATTTCTTTATTTTATACATGTTTCCCAGGATAGTCCACTGGTCTTACAGTCTGACAGGAATGTAACAGTGAATGCAAGAAATCACATGGGGCAGTTAACTGGACAGCTGACAGTAGGTGAGTGCTTCGGGGTAAAGATTGCTCACACCATCTTACTCCATTTAAAGCTCTGTGGTTGTTTAAATCGGGGAAAGCAAAATATATTCTTTCTCTAATATATTATTTCTCTCTATATACAGACATTCCTGTACAGCCCTATTAGCTTTCACAGGATTTGATTTCTCATAGGCTAGCTAAGGTCGTTGTTACTCTTGTCAATGTGTTAATGTGAGACTGAATTACATATATTTTGCTCTTATTACTCTTGAATTATGAAATGCACCATTTTCTAACAAATATCTCCCTAGTATATTAAATTATAGTAAATAGGCTTAAATAAACATGAAATGCAACATCATTTATCTTTTTTCTAAATAAATAATTTACTAAATATTATCTGCTTGTATAAATAAGAAATGGCATAATAATTGAATATAAACTTAACATTGACCAATTATAAATTTGATGTTTAAATTATACATAGTTAAGGTTTATAGGCTTTAGAAGTTGTAAATATGTTTTTGATAAAGTATTACTAATGTTTTCTCATTGTCAAAAATTTAGAGATTCATATTATATGGCATTGTTATTTAACTTAATTTCTATAAGAGGAATGGGAAATTAAGAGTCAGATATAATTATGTAAAACAAAGACTTGATTTTGGTTTAATTGCTAATATATTTTTGAAATACTGTATTTTTCTGTGGGAAAATTACCTAATACTTATTGATATTGTGTGTATGTGATAGTATATTATAAAGACTAAACTGCAATTTGGGGAGCTAAGTTATCTTTACCTTGATGAGAAATTAATTATAATTTAATGCAGATGTATATTTCCAGTATTTCTGATTAAATTACCCAAGAATATGACAATGAAATGTGAGATTTATAAATGTGAGCTTAATTCTGTCCACTTATTTCTAGGTATATGAAATATTTTTTGTTATGTATTCACTTCAATGAAGCCAAAAGTAAAATTTACATTGTGAAATTTTTGTATTCCAAAAAATATATAATTAAATTTTATTTATAATTGTTTAATTTATTTTGCTTTTTCTTTGCACTATAAAATATGGTCAATAGATATCCATCAATTGCTGTAATTTGATAGTATTTTGTGGTATGATATCAACTAAAAGGGGCTTCCCAGGTGGCACTAGTGGTAAAGAATCCAGCTGACAAAGCAGTAGACACAAGAGACATGGGTTTGATTTCTGAGTCAGATAGATTCCTGAAAGAGGAAATGGCAACCCCAGTATTCTTGCTTGGGAAATCCCATGAACAGAGGAGCTTAGCTGGCTGGAGTCCACGGGGTCACAGAGTCAGACAGACTGAGCGCTCGAACGCACGAACACACACACACACACACACATCTATTACAAAGGGGAACTATAGGCTAATGGACTAAAAATTAGAGAGAAGAACTATATCTATGGACACAAAAGTGAATCAAAATCACCAGGTACTTAATTTAAATGTTCATGTCAATTAACTATTGCTATGTTGGAACTACAGAAACAGGCCTAAAGTGGGCAGATTTTCCATCTCATTTTTTTCTTTTTAATGTAGAGAATTCTTAACGTAGAATAGAACTTTATTTTGCATTCTTTTCTAGATTTAAAAAAAGAAAAAGGTCCTTAGTGGAAATGCCAACCTGTAAATTAAACACACAAAGACTACATACCAAGGTCGACTGTCAAATACAATCACTACATAACTAGTGTACTGCCTGTGGAGCAAAGTGGCTGTTTGATTATACGAAAGATAATCAAATATCATTTACATTTCACTGCCTGCTTTCCTGCAGGAAACATAAAGAATTGTAGCATTGGACTTATGTTTTCAACCACTGTTCTAAGTTAATTTTAATATAGAATCAATACTTGCCAGTTATGTATGGGAAAAGAGAGAAGAATGAAGAGAGAGAGGAGTGGTGGGTTGGGGAGAAAGATTAAGCTTAGTTTCAGCTGAAGCAAATCAATAAGTTAATGATGCTCCAGCATATTTCTGTGGAAGCACAGAAGCACACTCATTCCAGTGAGGCTTAAACTGAAAACTTTTAATATCCTGCTCCTCTGGGTGTACTGTTGATGACCTCCATCTTTCCACCACTTGGTATTTCTCATTAACCATACAGAAAACAAAGGAAGAGTAGATAAAGGGGAGTTGGAGAGGGATAATGTATTCACATCTGGAGTCAAACCACATAGCACTCCAGAAAAAAATTATCTCTTGGAGACTCTGTTTTCTCATCTCTAAAATAGAAATAAGGACATTTATTTAGACCTATACATAAGAATTGGGGAAATTTCAGTGTCTGCAAATCTTAGGGAATTATGTTGCTAATCTGTTATTATTTGGATGATGGTGTTTGTAAGTTTTGGTGTCACTTGAGTTACAAATACATTGTTAGAGTGTGAAAGATCTCATGATGCTTTTCTGTCCATTATGTCTGGAATTTTACTTGGGGAATACATGTTGTATTGTAATACTGTTGCAAAGATATACCACAAAACACATCACAGAAAGTGTGCTTGATGTGTGGATAATGCTTTAATCATGTCAGGATAAAATTATCTTTAGGTATAATTTGAAGAGATATTCAGACAAATTTAAGTAAGCTATTCAATCACTGTTCATTTTTAATCATATTGACATAAAGTAACCATTTTAAGCCTCTTTTCTTATTTCCTTTTTTTTCTTAATTTTTCAGTTTTTATTTAGGGACATGGTCCTGGGCATGGTCATATATATATATATGAAGTAAAGGTGTTAAGTCGCTCACTTGTGTCCAAGTCTTTGAGAACAAATAAACTGTAGCCTTCCAGGCTCATCAGTCCATGGAATTCTCCAGGCCAAGATACTGGAGTGGGTTGCCATTGCCTTCTCCAGGGGATCTTCCTAACCCAGAGACAGAACCCAGGTCTCTGGCATTGCAGGCAGATTCTGAGCCACTAAAGAAGCCCATATAACTATCTATCTATCTATATATAGATAGAGAGAGAGAGAGAACCTGCCTGTCAGTGCAGGAGACATGAGTTCAATCCCTGGGTCAGGAAATTCCCTGAAGAAGGAAATGGAAACCCACTCCAGTAGTCTTGCTTGGGAAATCGCTTGGACATAGAAGCCTGGCAAGCTACAGTCCATGTGGTCACAAAAAAGTCAAACACGGATATCGACTGAACAACAATATATGCCAATCCAGGCATGATAAAAGCTAAAGCTAAGTATTTTACCCTTGGATAAATTTTTAAAAAGACAAAATTTGTGTGTGCTTGAAGTTCCAGGCTTTACGTAAATTTCTGATATCAGAATCTCCCCACAAAGTTTGACTCTAATATTTTATGACCTTCATAACATAGTTGAAGATCAATGAACTCAAGATTTATTCCTACAGATTTCTCTTCATAGAATAAAGCTGAAAGAAAGGTATAAGATTATTAGCGGAAAGTGGGTAGAGAAAGTACAGGATCCCAGAAGTTCAGACTCCTTGAAGAAAAAAAAGAACTTAATTCTCAGAATCATTCTCCAAGTCAAATTTCCTGTTTTTTCACTCTGTAATTCCTATGTTATCAGGTCATTCCTTTTTTATACGAGAGATGAAAACTGTCTGATTTTAGGTGTTACATATTCATATATGTTGATAGTATGATACTTTATATTTTTCAGAACATTTCAAACAATGTAGATAAAATATGTAAATCATGGCAACCCACTCCAGTACTCTTGCCTGGAAAATCCCATGGACGGAGGAACCTGGTAGGCTGCAGTCCATGGGGTTGCGAAGAGTCAGACACGACTGAGCGACTTCACTTTCCCTTTTCACTTTCATGCATTGGAGAAGGAAATGGCAACCCACTCCAGTGTTCTTGCCTGGAGAATCCCAGGGACGGGGGAGCCTGGTGGGCTGCCATCTATGGGGTCGCACAGAGTCGGACACGACTGAAGTGACTTGGCAGCAGCAGCAGTATTGTGAAACTTATCATAGTCACTCAGAAAAATTCTACAATGTGATCTATAAAGTAAAAACCATTTCCATAGGGCAGTGCAGATGAAATATTGTCATGCAGTTTTTATATAAACATTGTTCATAATACTGATAACAGTGATAATTAATGCTATAGTAATTAGATTTCCTAAAAATGTAATAATCTTTAGCACAGTATAATGGGGATAATTTGTTATCTTTTATTTACCAATAACATTATATTGATCTATAATGGAAAATATTTAAACTACTCTCGTAAGTAGTTTAAACAATATAAATGTTAATTTCAGCAAAACAATTCAGTTTTTTTTTTTTTTTTTGTAGCTCTTAGCCAATTTTGATCAAGGTATGGAATTCTATATTGCTTTTTCTTACATTCCCTTACAGGAATTGCTTATCTTTGATAAAGTAATAGCTAAAAGTAATAAGATATTTTTTCCATCTCTTACACCTTTTGTCATCAGTCTATAGTTGGAGGATACAAGTAAAAGGATAAACTGAAAAGTTGAACAAGGAATGATAGTAGTGGATAGAACTAGTTTTTGTTCTTAATTATTTTTCTTCTATAGCCCCCTTATTTAAATCTCAGTCACAAACAATGATGTTTGAGAAACCTAGAATGGCTGTTAATGGGGTCCTGTGTCATAAACAAGTTCCATGATGCCATGTCTACCATTATCCCAGTAAAGCATTAAGACTAATTGTGTATTAAATAATTATAATATTATTGTTCTAAAATTTACTTTTCAAATGTGCTAAAAATCACAACTGTATGCTTCAAATGGAATCTCATATGTCATCGTAATTTTACTTGTTTAGCACTCAATACATTTAGAGAATCAATTAACTCCTAGGAACTGCTAGCTATTACCATCGGATCATTTACTCATCTTTGATATTCTTAAATCCATTTATCAAAAATCAGTGACATAACCAAATTATATAAAAACCTTAATTATAATCTACCAATATAACACCTCATTTTTTTCTTTATTCTATACTTCTTCAATGCTCAGAGTCATGGTTGTCTTAAGTCTGACTCTATGGTAATAAGAGAGAATATAATTTATAAGAAGTTAAACAAAATATTTACATTTAGTGCTAGTTTTCTTTTAACATTTCAAATTTTGAGGCTTAAACACCATATAATAATGAAAATGGTTATTAGTAGCTTCTGCAGCAGGGTTGATTCTGTGATTTCTTCTGAAAAAGCTTGCCTTCATTGCTTAAGGGGATTTATGAGGGGGCCCATCAGGGAGTAGGACATATAAGCAGTCTCTCTACCCAAATAAAGGTGTTTGTACTATCCTTTGCCTTTTCCAGGGGCTGTCAATCAGCTATGCACTTAGAAATCAAATATGTTTTACTCATGTCTAGAGAACATACACTGAAGAAGAGACCAGCTACCCACTCCAGTATTCATGGGATTCCCTGGTAGCTCAGACAGTAAAAAAAATCTGTCTGCAATGCAGGAGACCTGGGTTGAGAAGATCCCCTGCAGGAAGGCATAGCAACCCACTCCAGTATGGAGAATCCCATGAACAGGGGAGCCTGACAGGCTAAAGTCCATGGGTTGCAAAGAGCCGGACACGATTGAGCAACTAGGCACAGCACACCTCAGACAAGATAACCTTGATAAACAAACTTACAAATTAATTATGGTTCTGTAAGGAAAACACTTTTATTTGATTTGTTTTCTTAACATTTTGAGTAAATATACACAAATGAATGCAGTCTATAGGAGAAAACAAATATTTTTGAAATATATTAAGTGTGTAAGAATACAAGTAAAAATGTACTAATGTACAAAATTACATTTAGTACATTATTTGTCCATAGGAAAGCCATTTATAGCCTATTGATTACTTAAACTATATCGACCTTCCCTGTAATAAAGATGTAAAGGGAAATGTGACTGATGGCATGATCCCACTATATTTAAGGAGAAACGTATAAGCTTCTTACAGGAAACCGGATATTCTTCTTTACATACACTGAATTACAAAGTATACATTGTTTAGTTGAAAGAAAACAAGATGATATAGTGTAGACTATTTTTAGCATCTATGTCAAAAGAAGCATTGGGTGTGCTAATACTCTGGCAAAATGCTTTAAAGAAGGTTGAGCTCACAATAGCAAAATGCTGTTATATAAAAGCATTATAGGGAGCAAGAAACATAACATGTTTACCAGTTCAACTTAATTCAGTTCTAAGAATATAGCTTTATCTGCAGGAGATGTGTGTGTCTTTTAAATATTCCTTAAATGACATGCACTTACACCTGGGTTTGTTATTGATCAGAGAAAGTAAGAACCCAAATCCTCAGTGATTGTTACTGGATCTTTTCATTTAAGAAATAAAGTGAATCAGTGATAAAGCTGACATCCTTCGGTAAAAACTGAAAACACTAAGTTTCAACTATGTTGATGTCTCTGCTCACCTCAGTACATCCAAGACAGACAGACAGACAGAGACACACTCATACCCACAGCCACAGCAACAGGCCTCCCACAGAACTGGTACATGGAGAGTACTGGGAATCATTCCTGAGTCTACTATTGCATACAGCAGGCTTGGTTGACACAGCAGCATTTTATTTCATGCAATTAATTAATTATGCCGCAGGTTAATTTGTCTTGAAGCTTTTCCAAAAATCATGGCAAAATAAAAATGCAGTAACACAGGCAGTGAGTAAAATAACATATTTTTTTGCAGTAGCAAATTCAAATACAAATTTATTGTGCATATGTTATATAGAACAATAGCTTAAATATGTTTATAACGAGTTTTAAATAACATAATTTTAAGGGAAATGCTACTATTAAGAATTTAATATACACTAATGCAAGGAGATCCAACCAGTCCATTCTGAAGGAGATCAGCCCTGGGATTTCTTTGGAAGGTATGATGCTAAAGCTGAAACTCCAGTACTTTGGCCACCTCATGCGAAGAGTTGACTCATTGGAAAAGACTCTGATGCTGGGAGGGATTGGGGGCAGGAGAAGGGGACGACAGAGGATGAGATGGCTGGATGGCATCACTGACTCGATGGACGTGAGTCTGAGTGAAATCTGGGAGTTGATGATGGACAGGGAGGTCTGGCGTGCTGCGATTCATAGGGTCACAAAGAGTCGGACACAACTGAGCGACTGAACTGAACTGAACTGAATGCGTATTAGATTGTCAAAACCACTGAGCATGTTTCTAATGTTCCACAAACTTATGCTATACATCTGAAGGTCTCACAATATCAGACACAAAATATGCTTGCTAAAAAGGCATTCTAATGTGACTAATTATTAAGATGTTTTAGAAAACCAAAAAAATCAGCCCATAAATTTAAAATTATCTTTCAGATCAAATTATCTTTAAAGTATAGGAATATATGGATTTTCACTAATATTATTATGAATCTAATCATATGAATTATATATCACATTACTGTAGAAGAGTATGTTGACCTAGAAAAACCATAATTTTCTCATAAACTAGTTTTAGAAAGAAATTATGCTTTGATAGTTAATAACATAGATAAAGGGGCCAACCTAATCCAAGACGTGTCATTTCCAACTCTGTGACCATATACAAATTACTCTGGGCAGTCTCTCCAGGCATCTGTGAGAATCACACAAGTACTAATACAGTAGATGTGAGAATGAAATCAGTGAATATATGTGAAGTGCTTGGAACATTTCCTGGAGCAGGGTATGCATTATGTATATGTTAGTAACTATAAATTTTATTTCATATACCTGTAAATAATTCTGTGTAATTGACCAAGCCTCTCAATTTTATTTTCCTTATCTATAAAAGGAATATTATTTAAGATTGTCTCCATGGTTCTTTCCTGTTCCAAGTCTTAAAGTGAAAAATTATTTTTTTATGTTTAGAGAAATTAGTTGATAAATCCTTTGGTCAATTAACTTCCCCACACTCCTGACAAAAAATGACATCTAATTTAATTATTGACATCTTAGCCCCAAATTATATGCACATATTTTTCATTGAAATGGAGAATGTAAATAAGCGCAATTAAATCGGCATGTTGTAATTCTTTCATCAGATTATGGCTTATAAAAGTTTGTTTCTTATTGAAAGTTAATCCACAAAATAATTCAGTAAGTGCCATCAGCTTATTTTTGTCTATACTAAACATCAGCATGTTTTGTCCCTAAATGAATAGAGAAAAATGTAGATGAGGGTTTTATAATAAATATTTAAAGACCCCTAAAGTGACATGTAATCTTGCGTTAAAGCAATTACTGTGAACACCTGGGAATCGCTTAATTGACTGCAGATGGTGTAGGACATGTAAAAAGTAGAAGGTTACAGATTATTCTCACGTACCAAATTTATGTTTTCTGTCATTGACTCATTTTTTTAACTTAGAGAATACTGTAATAGTCTGGGACAACTTAATAAGGATGAGTATTTTATGTAAAATAAGTTGTGCAAACCTTGAAGAGTGGATCTACAAAACATTTAGGATTAACTTTGAATGTACATTTTAAATGATTAAATACATTGTTGAATTTTTTGTTCATTATTAAAATTCATTCATTCATTTACATTAATTAAACTAACATTAATTTATCAGTTTAGGAAATAAATGCCTCTGATATGAGGGAAAAGATGGCATTCCTGGAAATTAGGACCCCAAATCAGTATAACTCAGGTATAGAGTTATAATGCCTGAAGGAAAGACAAAAATGTACATTTTTGAAACATTTTATTACAGTATTTTATATCATGTGTTAACATTCTAAAGCATTATACTACCTTTTAAAGTTAGTGTTTGTATTTAATTTAATAATTTCTCAAGCATCTGTATATTTAGGAGCGCAGCATCAAGTCATACCAAGAATATTTCTTCCTGGAGGACCTAGACCAAGTTCTGAAAGAATGGTCTGGCTAGTCTTGTCCAGCATGTGCCTGCCTCTGTCCTTCTCTTCCAGGGTTTTGATGCCTTAGTCTGAGATCAGTCACTGCGTTTCCACCAGGCCATCTCCACTCAGCAGTGCTCTGTGCTATGGTACTAAGGCCAGCCCTCCAAGGTTTTGGCTTAGACTTCTCAGAACCAAAGGTTGCCCATCAGCTAGGATTGTCACTGGATCCCAAGGTTTTGTTTGACAGGAAAATGGCTTTGAACTTGCTCTCCTTCTGGCAAAACATATGTTTTTCAACATATAGTCTTTGGTAATAATGCTGTTAGTTGTCAAAGAAATAAATCTAGTCTTGAGTATGTAGACATGAGAATGAGAGGTGAAATATGGTAATTATAATCATATTAATAGTATAAAAGTGGCAGACACCTGCATCATAGCGCTCTCAGGCCAATCCATCTCTTTATATAATGATAAACAGAGATAATACAGATATTTTTCAACAAATATAATGCACATATTTGTGAACAGTTTCTAACTTCGTAATACTGAGGAAAGCACTGAAGAGATGGATAAACATTTTATTCATTCTATAATTATGTAAAACTATTCAGAATATGCTATGACTATAGCTCAGTATTTCACCTTTAATATTAAGCAGTTGTAATACTTTTTTAAAAAATGATACATTACAGAGCTCATCAAAGGATCTGTGTGCATGGTAAATCCTGTCTGACTCTATGGACTGTAGGATAAAAGTAGAATAAAAAAACTATTGGGCTTCCCAGGCGGTGCTAGTGGTAAAGAACCTGCGTGCCAATGCAGCAGACACAAGATTCATGGCTTCAATCCCTGGGTCGTGAAGATCCCCTGGAGGAGGGCATAGAAACCCACTCCAGTATTTTTGCCTGGAGAATCCCATGGACAGAGGCTATAGTCCATGAGATTGCAAAGAGTTGGACATGACTAAGTGGCTGAAAATGCACACAAAACAGTAAAATAGCAGTTTCCATTTTCATATTTTAGGCATTTAATTAGCATTATGGCTATATGACTTACCTGGAATTAATGAGTCTATAGCCTATACGCTGAGCCCAACTTTGTTTTTAATGAGGCTCCATTTGTGGGACCTCAGAACTGCAGGTGTACTTGAGTTTCATGTATAATTGACTTACAGAACATGCAGTTTTGTGCTGGCATTAAAAAGAAACTTGTCTTTAGAAATTTGGTTAATGGAGCCTACAGTTCACAAATGTAAGGTTATGAGACTAATTATCAGCAGACATCTGGTGGTAGGGAGCTAAATAAAATGTAGGGGTCCATGTGTACACAGATTATTTACTTCAGTATCAGGGGCCTTACATGACATCTCAGCCAAACCCAGTCTGCAAAAGAACAGTACTAATTGCCAGGTCATGGAATAAAGGGAGATAAGCCATCAGAGGCCATTATTTATGATGGTCCAGATCTGAAAACTACATTAGCTCTTTTTGCTTAAGATTCATTTCATATTATGTATCTATTTTTATATATAATTTTGGAAATATTCCAAGTAAGATAATGCATCATCAGAAAAATATAGCATGGGAAGAGAAAATTGAGTATTAGCATAGGGGAAAAATAGGCCATAGCAATTCTTGTTTCCAAGTTTTTAGTGGATTTTTGACAATACACTTGTAATGAGGAGACAACGTTTCCAAAATCTCTTAAAAGTACCGTAAGATTAATGTCAGTCCTTTAATCTGCATTTGTTGGTTAATGTATCTAATCAGCTTTGCAATATTTTCTCACAATATTATCTTTGGATATTTTGTCTTGTATTTGCCTGAAATCAATAATACCACTCCTATACACTCCTTTTATGTAATGATTTTGGCATAGCTTTTTTGAATCTTCCATTCTGAGGTCACATGCCTGCTGCTTTGCTTTCTAAATGCTCACAAACACTACAGTCTAATGTATAATATTCCATCTTCCTTTAACCCCCGCCCCCAAGGAATAAAAGCATGCTGATGACTCAGACTGCTTGGACCTCACATTCTCTCATGTCACAATATTTAGAACAAAACCTCTCATTTTCATCTTACATTATTTTGCCATTCTTTATCATTCTATGAATATAACAGGCCAGTCATGCAGTTTTTTGGGGAGGGTAGGGATTTGTGGGGCAGGTGATTCTAAAGGAATAAACTTCCTTTCCCCAGGTCTCTGTGTTCTTGAGTCTTCGTGACTGTCTCCTTCCTCTCCTCCCCTGCTGGCTCATTTCTCACCCAGTTTGTGAACTATTTTAATGGAATCAGTAAATTTATCCACAACTCTTTACAAGGAGACTAGTCAAACAAAGTTCCCATTTAATCATAGGTATTTTCACATTCAAAGCTCTGAGAAATCAAAAATTACAGTTTAAAAAATTATAAATTTACAAAAATTACAATTACTGAAATAAAAAATATGGATGGTATCAAGTGCCAGAATGGATGCAGAGCTCCTGGAATACCTACACTGTGCTACTGGAAATGCAAAATGATCCAGACACTCAGGCAAAGATTGCCTGTGTCCTATCAAATTAACAAGGTCACATGGGTCTTGTTAAATCACTTTTAATAAGATCTGTGGTACAAACAGCCTCTTACAACAACAGAAGAGAAGATTCTACACATGGACATCACCAGATGGTCATTACCAAAATCAGATTGATTATATTCTTTGCAGCCAAAGATGGAGAAGCTCTATATAATCAGCAAAACCAAGACCAGGATCAGGCTGTGGCTCAGACCATGAATTCCTTATTGCCAAATTCAGACTTAAATTGAAGAAAGTAGGGAAAACCACTAGACCATCCAGGTATGACCTAAATCAAATCTCTTACAATTATACAGTGTAAATCACAAATAGATTCAAGGGATTAGATCTGATAGACGGAGTCCCTGAAGAACTGTGAACGGAGGTTCGTGACATTGTACAGGAGATAGTGGTCAAGACCATTCCCAAGAAAAATAAATTCAAAAGGGCAAAACGGCTGTCTGGCGAGACCTTACAAACAGCTGAGAAAAGTAGAGAAGCTAAAGGTAAAGAGAAAAGGAAAGACATACCCATTTGAATGCAGAGTTCCAAAGAAGAGCAAGGACGGATAGGAAAGCTTTCCTCAGTGATTGATGCAAATAAATAGAGGAAAACAATAGACTGGGAAAGGCTAGAGATCACTTCAAGAAAATTAGAGATACCAAGGGAGCATTTCATGCAAAGATGGGCTCAATAAACGACAGAAATGGTATGGACCTAACAGAAGCAGAAGATATTAAGAAGAGGTGGCCAGAACACAAAGAACTATACAAAAAAGATCTTCATGACCCACATAACCACAATGGTGTGATCATTCACATACAGTCAGACATCTTGGAATGCAAAGTCAAGTGGGCCTTAGGAAGCATCACTACAAAGCTAGTGGAGCTGATGAAATTCCAGTTGAGCTATTTCAAATCCTAAAAGATGATGCTGTGAAAGTGCTGTACTCAATAGGCCAGCAAATCTGGAAAATGCAGCAGTGGCCACAGGACTGGAAAAAGTCGGTTTTCATTCCTATCCCAAAGAAAGGCAATGCCAAAGAATGCTCAAACTACCACACAATTGCACTCATCTCACGTGCTAGCAAAGTAATGCTAAAAATTCTCCTCACCAGGCTTCAACAGTATGTGAACCATGAAATTCCAGATGTTCAAGCTGGTTTTAGAAAAGGCAGAGGAACCACAGATCAAATTACCAACATCTGCTGGATCATCGAAAAAGCAAGACAATTCCAGAAAAACATCTGTTTTGCTTTATTGACTATGCCAAAGCCTTTGACTGTGTGTATCACAGCAAATTGTGGAAAATTCAAGAAATGGGAATACCAGAGCACCTTATCTGCCTCCTGAGAAATCTGTATGCAGGTCAAGAAGCAACAGTTAGAACTGGACATGGAACAACAGACTGGTTCCAAATCAGGAAAGGATTGTCACCCTGCTTATTTAACTTATATGCAGAGTACATCATGCAAAATGCCAGGCTGGATGAAGCACAAGCTGGAATCAAGATTGCCGGAGAAATACCAATAACCTCAGATATGCAAGTGATACCACCGTTATGGCAGACAGCAAAGAACTACAGAGCCTCTAGATGAAAGTGAAAAAGGAGAGTGAAAAAGCCGGCTTAAAACTCAGCATTCAAAAAACTAAGGTCATGGCATCTGGTCCCATCACTTCATGGCAAATAAATGGGGAAACAGTGGAAACAGTGAGAGATTTTATTTTGGTGGGCTCCAAAATCACTCAGATGGTGACTGCAGCCACGAAATTAAAAGGCACTTGCACCTTGGAATTAAAACTATGACCAACCTGCTGCTACTGCTAAGTCACTTCAGTTGTGTCGGACTCTGTGCGACCCCATAGACAGCAGCCCACCAGGCTCCCCCGTCCCTGGGATTCTCCAGGCAAGAACACTGGAGTGGGTTGCCATTTCCTTCTCCAATGCATGAAAGTGAAAAGGGAAAGTGAAGCCGCTCAGTCGAGTCTGACTCTTCGAGACCCCATGGACTACAGCCTACCAGGTTCCTCCACCCATGGGATTTTCCAGACAAGAGTACTGGAGTGGGTTGCCATTGCCTTCTCCGATGACCAACCTAAAGAGCATATTAAAAAGCAGAGACATTACTTTACAACAAAGGTCCATCTAATCAAAGCTATGGTTTTTCCAGTAGTCATGTTTGGATGTGAGAGTTGGACCGTAAAGAAAGCTGGGCACCGAAAAATTGATGCTTTTGAACTGTGGTGTTGGAGAAAATCTTGAGAGTCCCTTAGACTGCAAGGAGATCCAACCAGTCCATCCTAAAGGAAATCAGTCCTGAATATTCATTAGAAAGACTAATGCTAAAGCTGAAACTCCAATACTTTGGCCACTTGATGTGAAACACCAACTCATTGGAAAAGACCCTGATGCTGGGAAAGATTGAGGGCAGGAGGAGAAAGGGGACGATAGAGGATGAGATGGCTGGATGGCATCACCGACGTGATGGACATGAGTTTGACTAAGCTCTGGGAGTTGGTGATGGACAGAGAAGCCTGGCATGCTATAGTTCACAGGGTCGCAAGAAGTTGGACATGACTGAACAAATAAACTGAACTGTAGTACAAATCTAACCATAGTTCTTTCTCAGGCATCGAAAGTGTATAATAAAGTGTCATTTGCTGCTAAGATCCTTGTTGTGTTTGGCTGGGATCCTTACTAACTATTGAAATCACTGAGTCCTCATTATTGATTGAAAGTTAGCTTAGCATCATTTCATGTTCAGGCTTGGTTACTAAAATTATTTGCAAATAATTTCCAGCAAGCATTAACATTACTAAAGCTTCTTCTACCTGTTTTTTGTTCTACCTGTTTTTTGTTCTACCTGTTTTTATGTTTATGCTTCTAATTGTTACATGATATGCTGCTTTATCACACATAGGCGGGTAGCTACCAAATATACCTCTAAATTTTCTTCTATTTTTCTTTAATCACAAGATTTAAAGATTTAATCACCAAAAAGCCAACCATTCTTGGGGGTGTCCACCTGATGGTCATGCTTATCTCAAACTCAACAGGAAACTAACTACTGGGTATTTTCAAGAAGCTAACAAATAATCTATATCTGCCTATGTATTTAGTTTTAAAAGACAGTGGAGGCTAATTATCCTTTCAACACTAATATTCCATATATAGAAAAAATTTAAATGAAATTAATACTGGAGTGGGTTGCCATTTCCTTCTCCAGGGGATCTTCCCAACTCAGGGATCGAACCCAGGTCTCCTGCATTGTGGGCAGACGCTTTACCATCTGAGTCACCAAGGAAGCCCCTCAGAAAAAATTTTAATTAATGAAATTAATCAGCTTTCCTGCAAATGTCAAATTTCTCACCCATAATCAACTGACCATTTAGAATAGCCATAACTTTTTTGAGTGGACACTAAATAAGATACCTCAACTTCTTGATAACCTTAAAGCTCAATGAAAATAGAAAGTATCTATGAGTACTATAGAGATTGTTGAAATGATATTAATAGCAATGCAAACAATGTTAACTACTGAAAATTACGCATACTATGTTGAATAGTTCATGGTTCTTAGGAATAAGTATTTTCAAAGGAGAATACACTTATAATATAAAAGAAAGAAATACTGCAAAGCTGCTTTTGTGTCAGAAAGTAGTTCATGAGGTCACTGGCTGAGGATAAAAAATAATGAACACCAAAAATACTTTCTCAAAATACACCAAAGAATTTTCTTTATGTGCAGAATGTTTAATATATTGAGGAAAATATTGGTTGGGTCAGTGTAAGTATCAAGAATAAATAGTTTTGAAAGAGAATCTGGTAAGTGTTTCAAGGAAAGAATATCATGTTGCATTAGAAATAATTTAATAATGATCATGATCTCTAATGGACTTTCTGGCCTCCTTCCACTTTTTCTTTTATTGTGCCTCTTCCCCCCTAGTCATTTTATTATTTTTATGATACCATAATAAAAGCTTTTCTATGGCAGAACATCAATAGATCTGAAATTATACTTTTCTTTCTTTCTGTGTAGCGGACATAAGCAAAGTAATCAAAATAAAGAAACATTATTTTAGCATAATTGAGCTTTTACCTATGGACTTAATTCAAGAAGCACAAAGTTACATAACATGTAGTAAGTTGTGCTGGTGATTTTTGGTTCAAAGTCATGGAAGGCACAATTAGAAAGTTTGAATACTTCTCTGACCACCAATTCTGCATGCTTCTAGCCTTCAGAGCTAGAAATATCTTCTGGGCACTTGCCACTGCTTATACCCCCTCCGTTTTTTACACCATCCCTCCCTTACCCAGTGCTAACTTATCTGCCAACAAGGAGAACACTAAACGTATTGCAGTATGACCATTGGTTCTGTTCTATGCTTGGCACTCCCATACCCTAGTAAATGTATTCTAAATGTATTGATGTAACAAATAATTATCTAGTGTGTCCACA
The DNA here is from genome assembly GCF_002263795.3 of Bos taurus. Classification (NCBI taxonomy): domain Eukaryota; kingdom Metazoa; phylum Chordata; class Mammalia; order Artiodactyla; family Bovidae; genus Bos; species Bos taurus. Next base: position 22,878,499 of record NC_037354.1, read on the forward strand.
GAAGTAGTTTGCATATGGTAGAACTAGGCTTAAACTTGAAAAATTGGGTTAGAATTGTATCATTTTCAAGGTAAAAAAAAAAAACAAAACTGAGCATTATTTGTTACAAAGAATCATTTTACAAGTTTGAGCTCAGAGTGACACATTAATATTAAGGATATGTTTTGTGATGTAAATTAAAAATAAGCCAATTATTTGGGTACAAGTAGCATGTGCCCAGAAGATGCAGGTATATTTAATGTGTCTTTGTTTGGTTTCCTGAAAACAGAGATAGTCAGCTGGGTGCAGACATTATACTGGGGAGTGGTTTTTAGAGGCGAGATGGTTGGATGGCATCACTGATTCAATGGACATGAACTTGGGCAAGCTTCAAGAGATAGTGAGGGACAGGGAGGCCTAGTGTGCTGTAGTCCATGGGGTCACAAAGAGTCAGACACGACTTGGCGAGTGAACAGCAGCAAATATAATGTGGAAAGCAGGAACACAGGACTGGGCAAGAGAAGAAGCTAGTCCTTAACACCCTACAACTGGGGCTTCAGCTGATCCTGCAAGGAAGATCTCAGGGACCAACTGCTGCTGGGAGTTCAGCATCAGTTCAGTTTTCTGGAAGTGAAGAAAGTGGACTCTGGAACCAGACTATATGAGTTTTAATCTCATGCATCCTGTTAATAGTAAGCTGTGTGATTTGATCAAGTTAGTCAACCTCTCTGTGCCTGAGTTTTCTGTGAAATGGGTTTAATGATAATACTTGTGGACTTACTTTGATAATTGAGTTGATGTAAGTGAAGATCTTAGAAAATTTTAAGCACTATAGGAGTCTGCCTGCTATCATTAGCCATAGTGAAAAGAAATAAAGTGTAAGTTGCTCACTTGTGTCTGACTCCTTTTGACCTCAGGGACTGTAGCCATGGGATTCTCCTGGCAAGAACACTGGAGTGGGTAGCCATTCCCTTCTCCAGGGGAACCCAGGAAAGGAACCTGTGTTTCCTGCATTGCAGGCAGATTCTTTACCGTCTGAGCCATGTACAGTAGTAGGAGTAGCATTCGTTTTGTAAGGGGAGGTCAAGTAGAAGAAACTCTTTACTGAGATTATCCTAATTTATATTGGGTGGTATAGATGATCAGTCAAGGTAACATTTCATTCTAGCACCTTAATTTTAATAAGCATTATCACTTGATTTATCGGTATAGGCAGGTGCTTCCACATGTCATGACATTCATGAAGCTGCTGCTGGGCGATAAGCACAATTAAATTACCCGCAGCATCTGGCCCTTTAACCAGTCACTGACAGGACATTAAGGTTTTATATTGGTTTCCTCTTAGCTTTCTGACATTCCAACAGCTCATTAACTCTGGTCAAAAAAGTACTATTCTAGATATGAATATTTCAGATGAACATAAAAATAAATAGTGAATTTAATGTCTTCTATTAATTACATCATTTTACATTGATATTTATTGAATATATACATTAATAAGTAATCTGAACTCTACAATATACATCTTTATTCATTAAAATGATCCACTGTCTCCAAAATTAACTTACAAATGTAAAGCAATTCTAATAAAAATACTAATGGATATTTTACAACTGGATGAAATGTTTCCAAAATAATATTATTTAAGTGAAAAGCCTAGAGAATTTTAATAAGTGTACATCAAGCACTGTAAGCACAATAACTAGTGTAGTCTGGGATTAGAAATACCAAGAACAGTAGAACATGATATAAACCTGAGGATGATACGTATAATAGTTCAATATGAGATAAAGATAGCCTTTCAAATCAGCAAAGAAGTGAGAGGAGGAATTACTTATTTAAAAAATTAGATTGATATAATTGGTTAACAGCTTAGAGGAAAAAGTTAAATCTCTATGTCTTTAAACAATAAAATAAATTGACCGTACAGTAAAAGTGTTAATTTAAATTTTAAACAAATAATGGGAAAATATAATAGAAAAACTATATGAGAGGAGCCAGCAGATTTTGTGTAGAGAAAATGTTCTAGAGTATACTCCACATCAGAAGCTGCAGGAAAACCAGTTGATTGAAAGCTAAAATTCTTCTGAAAGTCAATAATCCATAAACAAAACTGAATTAAATCGCAGCAAAAGCACATCTCAGGTGAGGCTTTATGAAGGCTTCTGGTAGGTGGTGCCATTCCTCTTGGTCTCTTGGAGAATTCCTGCTCCGGCTGTGTTTTTCCCACTCTCTCTTGGTTTTGAGTCCCCACACCCACTTCTGATTGGAGTCCACTCTGTGATAGACTAGTTGGGATTACATCTCTGTTGTTGTCATGATAATTTATCTAATGTGTATAAAGCATAATGCCTCCCAAGTAGAAACCACTCTGTGCTAGCTATTATAATATTGCTATTATTTTTATTTCTGTGGATTTGTTGAATATTCTTAATTTTTAACAAATGTTTATTGAGTCCCACCATGTATCAGGCACTATGCCAGGACTGAAGATACAGTGATGAGCAGAAGCAACACTGGTTGACTCTAGTGGGAATCACAGTTGTTAATCTGTCAATCATAAAATCACATCTGAATGTACATACACGGTAAGTGCCTTAGAGCCAGTGGTAAAGAACTTGCCTGCCAATACGAGAGACTTAAGAGACCCGGGTTTGATCCCTGGGTTGGGAAGATCCCCTGGAGAAGGGTATGGCAACCCACTCCAGTATTCTTGCCTAGAGAATCCCCATGGACAGAGGAGCCTGGCAGGCTAAAGTCCATGAGGTTGCAAAGAGCTGCACATGACTGAAGCAACTTACCACCCAAGAAAGTATTTAATAATTTGTCAATTGTCTTCTGACATAAATTTTCCCAGTTCAGAACTACCATTTTTCTAGAAGTTGATCCAATCTTCTTTTCCAAGTTTTGCGCACACATGCGCACACACAACGACACATGTACATAAGAGGCTGCTGATAGTTACACTGTCTACATTTTGAACCTGTAGAAGTGATTTGCATTTTCATTTGTTGGCCTTCTTCCCCGAAAGCTCCTGGCCTCTCTATTTTATGCCCCTTTCCTTAGTTTCTGCTTGAAATTTAATTCTTTTCCAATTTTTGCAGACCAAATGAATTCTTCACTTCAATTTGTTTTTTAACCTCTGTGTTCCTGGCCAAATACCCGTGAATATGCTGTCTCAACAATTAACATAAGATAACTTGTGCAGATTTTGAAAGTTTTCTTTCCTTTGTGCTTCTCACAATTTTAGATATCGGAAGTGGCTATAATCTTTTTTTTTTAATCGTATTAAGGTAGCTCCCTTTATTTATTTTTTTTACTGTTTTGCACCTTTAAAAATCATTAGTATATTGTAAATGTTCTGAAATACTTTTTCTTCATCTATTAAAATTATCATGACTTTCTGTTTTATTCAGCCAATTGAGTGAGTTACATTATTCATTTAGACTTTTATTTTGAAATAATCATAGAACTGGAAGTTGCATAAATGTGTGCAAGGAGATTCTGAACATCTTTCCTCCCTACTCCTGAAATGCCTTATCTTGTGTAACTGTGATATATATAATATCAAAGCCAGGAAATGGACCTCAGTACAATACATAGTTTATTCAGACTTCACCCATTCTACATGCACTCTTAATGTGTGTGTGTGTGTGTGTGTGTGTGTGTGTGTGTCGACTTCTATGCAGTTGTACCACTTATGTATTAAATACCTTCATTTAATTACCTCCACATCAAGATACCTAACTCTTCCACTCTAAAGTTCTCTTGTGCTCTTACAGGTCCAGCTTTTTTAATGTCTTATTTTGCTGACTAGAACATTTAGAACTACAGTGAATGAGTGGAAAAAAACCAGCATCCTTGCCTGCTTACTGATCTTGAGGAAAAAATACAGTTGCCCCTTGAACAACACGGGTTTGAACTGTGAGGGTCCACTTATAAGCATATTTTTTTCAATAGTAATTACTATAGATAATCAATAGTAATTACTATGACCCAAGATTAGTTGAATTAGTGGATGAAGAAGAACAGATATATAAGGACCTCAGTTAGGAAGGAACTTTGCAATGTGGAGGGCAGACTGTAAATTATAGCTGAATTTTTTATTGCAGGGAGAGTTGTCGCCCCTAACTCCCAGCTGACCAAGGGTCAACTGTATTCAGCCTTTCTAATGTTAGATATAGGTTTGATCTTATTTTATTTTTAGGGGCATAGATGATTTGTTTTTATTATAAAACAACTCCTTTTGTTATTAAAAAATATAACTCCTCAGGAATCTTAACAAAGGAAAAGAACATTTCACACTCAGAGAATAGACACTGGGATGCAAAATAGGTCTAAATTGAAGAAGTTCTCTACTTCTAGTTTGCTAAGAATTCTTTACATGTATAGATGTTAGACTTTGACAGATACTTTTCTGCATTAATTTATATTATTACATGGTTTGTCTTTTTATAACTTTTCATTTTTAAATTGAATTGTAGTTGACACACTATACTATATTAGTTTCAGGTGTGCAACATTGTGATTCAACATTTTATATACATTGTTGAATTTGATCACTACAGTAAGTCTGCTGCTAAGTCGCTTCAGTCGTGTCCGACTCTATGCGACCCCATAGACAGCAGTCCACCAGGCTCCCCTGTCCCTGGGATTCTCCAGGCAAGAACACTGGAGTGGGTTGCCATTTCCTTCTCCAATGCATGAAAGTGAAAAGTGAAAGTGAAGTCATGTCTGACTCTTAGTGACCCCATGGACTGCAGCCCACCAGGCTCCTCTATCCATGGGATTTTCCAGGCAAGAGTGCTGGAGTGGGGTGCCATTGCCTTCTCCGACAGTAAGTCTAGTAACCATCTATCACCACACAAAATTACTGCAATAGTATTGAATGTATTCATTACACTGTACATTACATCTCAGTGACTTTATTTTATATCTGGACATTTGTACCTTTAAATCCCTTTAACCTATTTTTCCCAGCATCCTACTCTGCCTCCTCTTTGGTGAACCCTTGTTTGTTCTCTGTATCTATAAATCTGTTTCTGTTTTGTTTATTCATTTTTTTAGATTACACATATAAGCGAAATCATACAGCATTTGTCTTTGTCTGACATTTCAACCGGGGCTTCCCTGGTGGCTGAGACAGTAAAGAATCTGCCTGTAATGCAGTAGACTGAAGTACAACTGCTGGGTATTTCATTTATCTTAATACCCTCCAAGTCCATCCATGTTGACCCAAATGGTAAAATTTCATTTCAAAATTTTCAGTGTCTGAGTAACACTCATCTATAGATGAACACTTAGATTGTTTCCATATCTTGTCTATTGTAAATAAAGCTACAGTGAATATAAGGGTGCACGTATCTTTTCAAATTAGTGTTTTTGTTTCTTTGGATAAACACCCAGAAGTGGAAATTCTGGATGATTTGGTGTATCTATTACTAGTAATTTTTGAGGGCTCTCCATACTGTTTTCCATAGTGGTTTAACCGATTTACATTCCCACCAACAGTGTACCAGGGTTCCCTTTCCTCCACATCCGCTTCAACACTTTCTTTTGTGGTCTTTTTGATAATAGTAATTCTGAAAGATGTGACGTGAAATTTACATAATAAACTAAAGTTCAGTTAAAGAATTTGAAGTTAACAGTTCTTTCGTTTCACCTCTCGGACAATACTGTGCCGCCTATTCTGGTCTCCGTGGTTTTAAAGGAGAAATAATTCAAAAGAATTGATGTTTTCCTAAAGGTTGTTATTGTTCAGTCACTAAGTCACATCTGACTCTTTGCAACCCCATGGACTGCAGCACACCAGCCTTCCTTGTCCTTCACTGTCTCCTGGAGTTTGCTGAAGCTCATGTCCATTGTGTCAGTGATGCCATCCAACCATCTCATCCTCTGTCACCTACTTCTCCTTCTGTCCTCAATCTTCCCCAGCATGAGGGTATTTTCCAATGAGTCAGCTCTTCGCATCAGGTGGCCAAAGTATTGCAGCTACACCTTCAGCATCAGTCCTTCCAGTGAATATTCAGGGTTGCTTTCCTTTAGGATTGACTGGTTTGATCTCCTTGTGGTCCAAGGGACTCTCAGGAGTCTTCTCCACAGTTTAGAATCATCAGTTGTTCGGCACTCCGTCCGACTCTGACATCCATACATGACTACTGAAAACACCATAGCTTTGACTATATGGACCTTTGACCACAAGTGATGTCTCTGCTTTGTAATATGCTGTCTAGGTTGGTCATAGATGTTCTTCTCAGGAGCAAGCGTTTTTTAATTTCATGGGTACCATTGCCATCCACAGTGATTTTGGAGCCCAGGAAAGTAAAATTTGTCACTGTTTCCACATTTTCCCCATCTATTTGCCATTAAGTGATGGAACTGGATGCTATGATCTTATTTTTTTGAATGCTGAGTTTTAAGCCAGCTTTTTCACTCTCTTTTTTAACCTTCATCAAGAGGTTCTTTTTGTTTGTTTTTATCTTTATTTTATTTTTAAACTTTACATAATTGTATTAGTTTTGCCAAATATCAAAATGAATCCACCACAGGTATACATGTGATCAAGAGGTTCTTTAGTTCCTCTTCCCTTTCTGTCATTAGAGTGCCATTTCTAAAGGTAATGCATCTTTTCTCTCTGGTTGCTTTCTAGACTTTTTTCTTCATTTTTAGTTTTCAGAAGGTTAATTATGTGTGTTTTGTGTTTCTTTGTTTCTATCCATTTTAACTCCTTAACTTTGTAGTTTTTTTGCCTAGATTTGGGGAGAATTCATCCATTGTTTCTTTGAATAATTTTTCAGCCCTTCATTCTACCTTCTTTCTTTCTGGCACTCTAATGATACACATGTTAGATCTGTTGTTACTGTCCCACAGTCCCTGATGATCTGTTTACCATTTCTGGTCTTTTATTTTTCTGTTGTTCTAATTAAGTAATGTTTATTGATCCATCCTGAAGTTCACTGATTCTACCTTCTGTCATTTCCACTTTACTCTTAGTCTCTCCAGCAGGTTTTTATTTTATTTTCATTATACTAGTATTCAGTTCTACAGTTTCCACTTGACTGTTTTTCATAACTGATTTCTTTTCTTCTATTTTGTGTTTTTAATTAGTTTCAGGAGAATGTGTACTTACTTGTAGAAGTGATTTTATTATCACTGTTTTAAAATCCTGTCTGTTGATTCCAACATCCAATTTATCTCATAATTGGCTTCAGTTGACTGTCTTGTCCCATTAAAATTGTGATTTCCCTGCTTCTTAGTAGAATGCATAATTTCTGATTGAATCCTGATCATTATGGATATTATCTTAAGACATGCTGCTGCTAAGTCACTTCAGTCGTGTTCGACTCTGTGTGACCCTATAGACGGCAGCCCACCAGGCTCCCCCGTCCCTGGGATTCTCCAGGCAAGAACACTGGAGTGGGTTGCCATTGCCTTCTCCAATGGAAAGTGAAAAGTGAAAAGTGAAAGTGAAGTCGCTGAGTCTTGTCCGACTCTTAGCGACCCCATGGACTGCGGCCCACCAGGCTCCGCTATCCATGGGATTTTCCAGGCAAGAGTACTGGAGTGGGGTGCCATTGCCTTCTCCGATCTTAAGACATAATCAGTCCTATTTAAAGTTTCTATTTTAACAAGCAGTCACCCGCTTTAAGTTTAGTGTAGGTTCTGGACTACTTAGAGGGACAGAGTTCCAATGACAGTCTGGTTTTCTAAGCTCTTGCAATGTTTTTGTGGCCAACAATTTTTTATTGTTGTTGAGGGTTGGGGGGAAGGAGAGGATTTTGGCTCTTGCTGAGGATTAAGCAAAGGCCAAGAGTATTAAGAGGATCAAGAGGATTAAGCTCCTGCTTGACCCATAAGGGTGCCTCCCTGAGGGCAGAAGCATTTTTCTGGGTCACTCAGTGTTCATAGGTAAGGGGTTGAAGATGTCAGGCACTCAGGACACCTCGTGATTTCCCTGGCCTCTTGTCCAGCTGCCTGTTTCTCTCAGACTTTTCATGCAATCCTGCTGGTACTTCCAGGGAAAGGAAGGGCCAATGTAAGCCATCTTCTACTTCCAGAGGGAAGATCAAGAAACACCAGTTCTGGGTTGCTTTTGCCATTAACTGAACAGCTGGGAGATGCTGGGCCAGGAGTGCCCTTTGCTGCAAGGTGGAACGAGAGATTTGACTGTTGATTAAAGAGAGCTCTACATCAACATGAATCTGCCACGGGTATACATGTGATCCTCATCCTGAACCGCCCCCCCACCTCCCTCCCTGTACCATCCCTCTGGGTCATCCCAGTGCACCAGCCCCAAGCATCTTGTATCATGCATCAAACCTGGACTGGCGATTCATTTCATATATGATATTATACATGTTTCAATGCCATTTTCCCAAATCATCCCACCCTCTCCCTCTCCCACAGAGTCCAAAAGACTGTTCTATATATCTGTGTCTCTTAAAATAAATAAATTTATATTAAAAAAATAAATTAAATATATATAATTAAGAAAAACATAAAGAGAGCTCTAAACAATGCAGAGATAGGAGATATAATGAGCAGCGGCTAAACTACAATTGAGATAGAATCCAAAGAAGAGCTATGGCTCCCTCCCCGCTAAACTGAGATCAAGAACTTGTGGAAGAGGCATAGCTGTGACTCACTGGATGACTACCTTAAAATTGGATCTGAGCTACCTGCCACTTAGATTAAAAACAAAACAAGGCCACAAGCAAACAATGCTTATATTGGATTACAGAATTCTCTTGCTCACATTAAACTAACAGCCATTAGCTCTTCTAGGAGAAGGACCTTCTCCTCAGGCCCTGAGCTATAGGTTTATTCTTATATAAGTAACATCAGATGACATAATGGACAATGTTTTGGACTATGGTTTGTTGAGGAAAAATCTGAAGCATTCATCAATTGAACATTTCTTATGTAACCTTTGCATAAAATTCAAGAAATAGTATTAAATTTTAACTCTCCAGAAAGCATTTTATCAGGTTGCTAAGAAAATATGATCCAGGTACATTGCTTTCTGAACATCTGACAATATACAAAAGAAAAAAAAAAAAAAGCCTGGAGAACATTGCCTAATGACTAGTTAGCATGTTGAGGGGGAGTTTATTTCAATTGATGTCTTAAGTGAATCTTTGACAAGTGTCATTTTGTAGTCTGCTTATAGACTCATTCTCTTTTTTAAAAAATTACTAAGATGCTACTTTGGTATGTAATTGATTAAAGGCTGATACACACGATTTTAAAAATGGATTTATCAGATTTTAGAGCCCTGATAGCAAATGGGTAAAGATAGCAATACCAGATCCAGAGATGGGATTATTTTCCATCAAAATAAAAATGACTGTGGTTCCACAGTGTACTAGACTCTCTCTGCCCTCCATGTATTTCAACTCTTTTTCTTCCTTAGAACAGTCTTCTTCCAACCCTTTTCCTAGGTAACTCTTACAACAACCTGTACTCTTCGCTTCCATGTAATACCTGCCTAATTTATTTGCCCAGCCAAGTGCACCTAGAGTAGCCTCTAATTCACCCTTTCACAGTGTTAATTGCCTTTCTGCTGTAATTACCCAGTTCTTCATCATAACTCTTACTTGGCCATAAGGTCTTTAAGGACGAGAAAAATGTTCCATTTGTCTTCCTGGTGCTTACCTCCAGTGACCTTTAGTGACCTCTATTCCTCTTCATCCAAACTTTTCATGGTAACAACTCAGACCTTGCCCTAACTGAAAATAAAGTCAGGTATATAATTTTCTGATCAAAATGTATTATCCCACAATAATTGCCAAAAATATGCAAAAGATAAAATTTAGGAAATCAGATTGATAGAAGGGGGACTTTTCTGGTGATCCAGTGGTTAAGATTCTGAAACTTCCACTGCTGGGGGCATGAGTTTGATCCCTGGTCAGAGACCTAATATCCCACAAGCTTCAGGTATGGCCAAATTTTTTTAAAAGTTGATACTTGAAAAACAAAAATTTGTGCATATGAATGGGAGAGATTTTTGTAAAGTGATGCAACTCTTATAAATTATTTGTATGAAAATCAAGAGGAATAGATATAATAAGTATTTTAAATTGTAAAAGTTTGAAATTAACCAAAGCAAGTGACTAGTTCATCCTTTGCTCCAGTAAAATTTAGGAACCTAGATAAGAAAAGCTCCTCAATTATCTTTTGGTCTTACAGCATCTACCAATTTGTTTTGTGTAGAATAGTATCTATGTAATACACCTTTGCTGATTGAACTTTATTTAAAAGCCAAATAGACATAAATATATCTTTGGAAATATTACAATTCAGCAAAATGCATGTTTATTTTATTTTAAAATGTTCCAAGGGACATGACTAAATTACCAAGTAGTGCACTGAACAAATTTATATTCTAGGGAAAAGGAAGATGAGTTTTATATACACAGAGAAGGAAACTCAGTATAACTTCCATACTAGATTAATTCTACAAAATCACCAAGGGATCTTAAAGTCTTTCATGAAACATCTTAGAAGGAAGTAAAATAGAAAATCCTTAATCAAATATTGCATATATTCTCACATTAACATGGTTTTAAAATAAAACTTATTATGTCAATCTGCCTTTCATCAATGTAGGGTATTAAAAGATTTTCCTACTATGGATTTCTTTTTCTTTTTTTCTTTGTGAAACTCAGTAAGAAAGTGAATAGAGATGATAATTATATTGAGAAAGAATTTTAAGTATAAAACTAGCTTTATTCACTGGAAAAAAATTTAAAGAGCATTATATAACACCTTCTTCTAGATAAGATTTTAAATAGGGAAACTTTTAGCTAATAAATGGGGATGATAAAATTATGGTAAGTTGTAGGCCCAGTTGTCAAAGTTATGTTCAATCTTACATCTACTAATTTACTTACAAATAGATGGTCCTTAACCCCAATTTCCACTCTGAAAATTTAGTAAGTGACACTGCTTTTAAATTTTCTTAGTTAGATCTTCTAGCTGGTGAATTTAAAAGAGTTGACCATTCCTTAATTTTTGCAAATTTAGAAGCAGAAAAATAAATGAGAGGGAAAGTCTCAGAAAGTAACAGTAGAGGGGAAAAATGCATTGATAGCAACCACCATATACTGAGAATCTACTAGGCATAGAAAGTGTGCTAGAAAATATAGTTTTGAATTTGTAAACAAAATAAAACCAGAAACCAAACCTAAACTTCCAGTGTTCAAGCACAGAGAGCTCTATTCAATGTGATGTGCCAGCCTGGATGGGAAAGGAGTTTGGGGGAGAATGGATATATGTATATGTATGGCTGAGTCCCTTCGCTATTCACCTGACACAGATAATCACAATGGTGTGATCACTCACCTAGAGCCAGACATCCTGGAATGTGAAGTCAAACGGGCCTTAGAAAGCATCACTACGAACAAAGCCAGTGGAGGTGTTGGAATTCCAGTTGAGCTATTTCAAATCCTAAAAGATGATGCTGTGAAAGTGCTGCACTCAATATGCCAGCAAATTTGGAAAACTCAGCAGTGTTTTCCAGTCCTGAAAACTGACCTGGATTGGAAAAGGTCAGTTTTCATTCCAATCCAAAAGGCAATGCCAAAGAATGCTCAAACTACTGCACAATTGCACTCATCTCACACACTAGAAATACATGAACCATGAACTTCCAGATGTTCAAGCTGGTTTTAGAAAAGGCAGAGGAACCAGAGATCAAATTGCCAATATCTGCTGGATCATCGAAAAAGCAAGACAGTTCCAGAAAAACATCTATTCCTGCTTTATTGACTATGCCAAAGCCTTTGACTATGTAGACCACAACATACTGTTGAAAATTCTGAAAGAGATGGACATACCAGACCATCTGACCTGCCTCTTGAGAAACCTGTATGCAGGTCAGGAAGCAACAGTTAGAACTGGACATGGAACAACAGACTGGTTCCAAAGAGGAAAAGGAGTACGTCAAGGCTGTATATTGTCACCCTGCTTATTTAACTTATATGCAGAGTACCTCATGAGAAACGCTGGGCTGGAGGAAGCACAAGCTGGAATCAAGATTGCCGGGAGAAATATCAATAACCTCATATATGTGGTTGACACCACCCTTATGGCAAAAAGCAAAGAAGAACTAAAGAGCCTCTTGATGAAAGTGAAAGAGGAGAGTGAAGTTGCCTTTAACTCAACATTCAGAAAACTAAGATCATGGCCTCCAGTCCCATGACTTCTTGGCAAATAGATGGGGAAACAGTGGCTGACTTTATTTTTTGGGGCTCCAAAATCACAGCAGATGGTGACTGCAGCCATAAAATTAAAAGACGCTTGCTCCTTGGAAGAAAGTTATGACCAACCTAGACAGCATATTAAAAAGCAGAGACATTACTTTGCCAACAAAGGTCCGTCTAGCCAAGGCTATGGTTTTTCCAATAGTCATGTATGGATGTGAGTGTTGGACTATAAAAAAATCTGAGCACTGAAGAATTGATGCTTTTGAACTGTGGTATTGGGAAAGACTCTTGAGAGTCCCTTGGACTGCAAGGAGATCCAACCAGTCCATCCTAAAGGAGATCAGTCCTGGGTGTTCATTGGAAGGACTGATGCTGAAACTAAAACCAATACTCTGGCCACCAGATGAGAAGAGCTAACTCATTTGAAAAGACCTTGATGCTGGGAAAGACAGAGGGCAGGAGGAGAAGGGGACGACAGAGGATGAGATGGTTGGATGGCATCACCGACTCAATGGACATGAGTTTGGGTAATCTCCAGGAGTTGGTGATGGACAGGGAGGCCTGGCATGCTGCAGACCATGGGGTCTCAAAGAGTCAGACACAACTGAGTGACTGAACTGAACTGAACTGATCACGTTGTTAACAGGCTATACTCTAATACAAAATGAAGTTTAAAAAAAAATAAAGTAAAATAAACAATCAATACAGAGAATCACAACTTGATGGAATTTCCCTGTGAAACCTCTGGTTCTGGGGAAAGTTCGGCCATAAGTAGGAAAACCTGAACTATAAGTGATGAACTGAGGGAGGCTAGCGTACACAACTCCTTTTATCTCTGACAGTATTCCATTGCACAGATGTAACACAGGCTGTTTATCTTCTGAGCACTGAAAGGACATTTTGATCTTTTTTGAGTTTTGGTGAATGTGAATATAAAGCCGCTATATGCATATACATATAGGTTTTTATGTAAACATTAATTTTCATTTGATGTGGTAAATACCTAGGAAAGGGATTACAAAGCCATGTGGTTAGAGTAGGTTTAATTTATAAGAACATTTCAAGCTGTTGTCCAAAGTGGCAGTACCATTTTGCGTTTCTACCAACAACACGACCATTTCCACTTGCTCTGTATCCAGGCCAGAACTTGTTCTGTTCTGTTTTGTTTTAATTCTAGCCATTCTAATGTGTATGTGATGGTTTTTATTTGTGTTTCTATAATGACTAATGATACTTTCTTTTTGTGTGCTTATCTTCCATTTGCATTTTTCTCTGATGAAATATCTGTTTAAATATTTTGTACATTGTCTGTATGAGTTGTCTCCCAAGTATTGAATCTTGAGGGTCCTTTACACATGTTGAACAGAAGTTCAGATGTGTATTTCATAAATAATTTATTCTAGCCTGTGGCTGGCTTCTCTTTTCATTTCTTAACTGTATTTTGAAGAGCAGATATTTTTAATTTTTATGAACTTGAATACATTAATTTTATAAAATGGATCATATTTTGAATGACATCTCTAAAAATATATTGATTAATCCAAGGTCACAAAAATTTTCTTCTATGTTCTACTTACAAAATTTATAGTTTACAATCCATTTTGTCTTTCTGACTTAGTTTTCATATATGTTTGAGATAGGGACCAATTTTCTTTCCTTTTTTTTAATGAAGGTACGAATGTTTCAGCACCATTTGTTGAAAAGACTATCTCCCAGGACTCTTTAAAATCGCTTTGGAATTTGTGCCAAAAATCACTGATTTTATATATGCAGCTGTATTCCTGGGCTCTCTATTTTGTTACATTGATCTATGGATCTGTCCTTTCATAGATACCACAGGGTCATGATTCTTGCCGTTTTCTACATGATTCTTTATAGTAGGCTATTAAATTAGTTACTGTTGAGCTGTCCAACATTGTTCTTCATAAAAATTGTTTTAACTATTTAGGATTACTTGCTTTTCCATAAAAATGTAAGTTCTCACCATTTGTTTAGGTCCTTGATTGTCTTTCCTAATGATTCAAAACTTTAAGCACACAGAACTTGTAGGTATATTCAGTTACCTAGCAAGTAACATATTTGGGGCTATTATAATAGTGTTACATTTAACTTGAATTTCCACTAATTCATTGCTATTGTAAATATGTACATTTAATTTTTTGTATGTTGACCTTTATTTCCTACAAACTAGCAAAAATCACATTACTTTTAGTAACTTTTTGCTAGATTTCTAGAATCATGCCATCTACAAATAGAAATCCCTTCATTCCTTCCTTTCCCAACTATATGCTATTTATTAATTTTTCTTGTTTTCATAGTTTTGTCTGGCCCTCTAGTACAAGGTTCATTAGGAGTAGTGAAAGGAGACATCCTTTGTCAGAAAAAGTCTTGAGTAGAATTTATATCTTCCTGTTGTGTGAAAATTGTATAAATCGTAATTGTGTTGAATTGGTTCACAGTGCTTTTCAGGTCTACTATGTCCTTCTACTTCTCTGTATATTCATTGTATTAATTTTTCTATTAGGTTGATATTGAAACTCCAACTAAAAATATTTATTTAAAAATAATTGTAATATATAGTGGAACTATATGAAACCTTATTTTTGTATTTTCCAAGTCTCCTGTAAATGTGCTATCATACTTTTATAATTTAAAAGTTAAAGAATATAAAGAACACTTTAGGAGTAGTGAAAGGAGGCACTCTTTGTTCAGTCTCTAAACGTATTGTTAGCTTTAGGATGTTTATAGATTCCCTTCATCAGTGGGAGGAAGTTCCCTTCCATTGCCAGGTTTACTAAGAGTTTTTATAATAAATGAAATTTGAATTTTGCAAATGCCTTTTTTCCTAGCTAATGAGATGTCATATGATTTTTCTTATTTAGTCTGGCATAATATAGTGAATTGTACTGATTAATTTTTAAAAGCTGAACATTGATTTTTATGTTTATCCTGAGATAAACATTGTGATGTATTATCCTTTTTATAATTTACAGATTGATTTGATTTGCTCATATATATGATTATATTGAAGATTTAAGATGTTCTCTATTCAAGAGGGATATTGGCCTGTAGATTTCTCTTCTTGTAGTACCTGTCACATTTTAGTATCAGAATAATACTTTCCTTGTAATAAGTTAAGAGGTGTTCCTTCCATTTCTATTTTCAGAAACAGTAAGTCTAGGAACAGTATTCAGTATTTCCTTTCTTGTTTAAACGTATTTTTTTTTTCTTGCTAAAATTATACAAGTGAAGTCATCTGGACCTGATAGTTTCTATAGGGGAAATTTACTCAAAGTTTAGTTGGTGATAATTTACATAATTTTAAATACATTCATTTTAAATGTACATTGCAATGATTTTTAGTAAATTTTCAGAAGAGTGCAACTATTGTCACAATCCAATTTTGAATCATTTTTATTGCCTCCAAAATGTACCTATTCCCTATTTACAGTCATCTCCACTTTTTATATGCCTTCCCAGTCAACCAATAATTTATTTCCTCTGTAGGATATATGTTTGCCTTTCATGGATATTTTTGTTTTGTTTTGTTTTACTTTATTTTCTATCATTTTTCAAATTCCTTTCCCATTTAGGTTATGACAGAATATTAAGCAGAGTTCCCTGTGTTATACAGTAGGACCTTATTGGTTATCAGTTTTAAATATATCAGTATGTCCATGTCCATCCGAAGCTCCCTTACTATCTCTTTCCCCTACTCTTTCCCCCTGGCAACCACAAGTTCATTCTTTAGTTCAATGAATCTGTGTCTATTTTGTAGAAAAGTTCATTTGTATCATTTTTTAAAGATTACACATGTAAGTGATAGCATATGGTATTTGTCTTTCTCTGTCTGACTTATTTCACCTAGTAGGATAATCTCCAGCTCCATCCATGTTGCTACAAATGGCATTATTTCATTCTTTTTCTGGCTGAATGATATTCCATTGCATATATGTACCACATCTTCTCTAACACAAGTCTTGGATATTTTTATGTGATGGAATCACATACTATGTGATTTTTGCTGGTTATCTATGTGTAGCAAATTACTTTTATTTCTGGATACATTCCACTGTATAACTTTACCACGTTATGTTCTTTTCATTCACCAGTTAACAAATCCAGTGATTATTTTAAGTTTGGGGCTATCAAGAATAACACTGTTGTGAAGATCCATGTACAGATCTCTGTGTGTGCTCAGGTTTTCATTTCTCTTAGGTAGATAACTGAGTTATGTGGTAAATTTGTATTAATTTAAAATCCTACCAAATTGTTTTCTAAAGAGGTTGAAAATTTTTCAAGTTTCTCCATAAATGTGCCAACATTCATTGTCTCTCTTTAGGAATAGTCCCTCTAGTGGATGTGAAGTGGTACCTCCTGTGGCTAATTTGCATTTTCTTGCTGACTAATATTGTTGAGCCTCTTTTCATAGGCTCATAAGACATTCCCTTTGTTTGGTGAAATGTCTATTCAAAAACATTGTCCAGGTCTAAACTGACTCACTTGTCTTCTAATTGACTTGTTAGAATTCTACAGAAAAATTTTAAACATAAATTCATATCTTTTCTAAATAAAGAGCCATACAATTTATATATTTCTCTTTGAGTGAGCTTTTGTACTTTGCGTCCTTCAAGAAATATGTCCATTTCATCCACATTTTCAAATTTCTAGGCATAAGTCATTTATAATATATGTATTCATTAACTTTTTAAATATCCTTTGAGTCTACTGTGATGCCACTTTGCTCATTATTGATATTGGTAATTTCTGTCTTCTCATTTTTTCCTAACTAAAGGTTTGTCGCTTTTACTAATCTTTTCTCAAACAGTAATATTTCAGTTCAGTTCAGTTCAGTTCAGTTGTTCAGTCATGTCTGACTCTGTGCAACCCCATGGACTGAAGCACACCAGGCTTCCTGTTCATCACCAACTCCAGGAGCTTGCTCAAACTCATGTCCATTGAGTCGGTGATGCCATCCAACCATCTCATCCTCTGTTGTCCCCTTCTCCTCCTGCCTTCAGTTCTTCCCAGCATCAGGGTCTTTTCCAATGATTCAGTTCTCTGCATCAGGTGGCCAAAGTATTGGAGTTCCAGCCTCAGCACTCCACTGTTTCTCACATTTTTCTTAACCAAAGGTTTATTGCTTTCATTGATCTTTTCTCAAACAGTAATATTTAGTTTTATGGATATTCTCTACTGTGTTTCTTTTTCCATTTCACTGATTTCTACTTTGATCTCTGCTTTACTTTTTGCTACTTTAGATTTAATTTGCTCTCTTTCTAGTTTTTGAGATGAAAACTGAGGTCATGGATATTAGATTTTTCCACTTTTCTTGTACATATTCTTAGTATTATAAATTTACACTTAAACTCAACTTTAGGCTTAATCCAGCACATATAATTTGTTTTCATTTTCATTCATTTCTAAATACTTTCTGTATTCTGCTTTGATTTCCTCTTTGACTGATGGTTCATATAGTTGTATTATTTTAAAATATTTGGGGGTTTTCAGTTTTTTTTTCTTTTCATAATTCATATTTCTTATTTAATTACATTTCTATCATAACATAATTTGGAAGACATCAAACTTTTTCAGTTACTGAGACTGTCTTCATGGCAAAGAGATGGGGAAGCAATGGAAACAGTGACAGACTTTATTTTGGGGGACTCCAACATCACTGCAGATGGTGACTGCAGCCATGAAATTAAGATGCTTGCTCCTTGAAAGAAAAGTTATGGCCAATCTAGACAGCATATTAAAAAGCAGAGACATTACTTTGCCAACAAATGTCCATTTAGTCAAAGCTATGGTTTTTCCAGTAGTCATGTATGGATGTGAAAGTTGGACCATAAAGAAAGCTGAGAGCCAAAGAATTGATGCTTTTGAACTGTAATGCTGGAGAAGACTCTGGAGAGTCCCTTGGACTGCAAGGAGATCCAACCAGTCCAACCTAAAGGAGATCAGTCCTGAATATTCTTTGTCAGGACTGATGCTGAACCTGAAACTCTAGTACTTTGGCCACCTGATGCTAAGAACCTACTTGTTGGAATAGACCCTGATGCTGGGAAAGATTGAAGGCAGGAGGAGAAGGGGAGGACAGAGGATGAGATGGTTGGATGGCATCACTGACTCAAGGATGTTACATGAGTTTGAATAAACTCTGGGAGTTGGTGATGGACAAGGAGGCCTGGTGTGCTGCAGTCTATGGGTTCTCAAAGAGTCAGACATGACTTAGTGACTGAACTGAGCTGAACTGAGGCTGTGTTAAGGCCTAAAATATTTTCTATCTTGAAAAATACTGCATGAACACTTGGGGAACTATCAATAGTTTATCCTGTTTTTTTTTTTTTTTTTTTTTTTAAGTTGTGCTTTCTGTTAATGACAATTAGGTTCAGTAGTTTGATTTTGTTGCTTAACTCTGCTATATCCTTGCTGATTTTTTGGACTGCGTATCATATTTATTGTTTGATATGGGGCTTGAAATCTCTGACTATAATTTTGATTTCACTTCAGTTTTATAAATTTTTCCTTTATGTATTTTATAGCTCTGTCATTAATGTATAAACCCTTAGTTTTCTTTTTGCCACCTTGGTGAACTGACCTCTTTATCATTGTAAAATGACCTTCTTCATCCTTGGTAATATACTTTACCTTAAAATTTATTTTACTGGATATTGAAACAACTGTTTTCATTTGACTAGAGTTAGCATGGCATATCTTTTCCCGTTTTTTTAGTTTTAACTTCTTTATATCTTTTTATCTAAAGTGGATTCCTTACAGGTAAGGTCTTACTTTTTATCCAATCTGCCAGTCTTTACCTTTGACTGGTGCTTAAATTATTTCTATTCAGTTGACATAATTAACATTGTCTATCATTGCACTGTTTTCCACTTGTTGCCTTATTTGTTTTCTTTTTATTGCTTTTTTGTGTTCTGTCGGATTAGTTACGTATTTTGTCTGATCCTATTGGTCTCCTTATTGTGTTATTTGTTTTGTTATTTTTCTGGTTGCTTTAGTGCTTATAATACATATCTTTAACTTAAAACAGCTGCCTTCAAGTGATAACATACCTCTTCAATAGGACCTTAGAATAGTTTACCTTCATTTCTCCCCTCCCAAATTTTAGGATACTGTAGTCATAGATTTTAGGTATCTAATTTATAAATTCCTCAAGGTACTGTCATTATTTTTCTTTATTTAATTATCTTTTAAGCAGTCTAAATAATTAGAGAAGTATACTTACTGAGCCAGTATAGTTATCATTACCCCCTTTCCTTCTGCATATATCCTTATTTCCATCTGATATTATTTTCCTTCCCTCTAAGAATTTCCTATAACATTTCCTATAATACTGATGGGATTTCCCTGGTGGATCATTGGTGAAGAGTTCATGGGCAATGCAGGAGACATGGGTCAGGAATCCCTGGATCAGAAAGATCCCCTGGAAAAGGAAGTAAAGCAACCAACTGCAATATTTTTGCCTGGGAAATCTCAGCTAATCCTAGAGGAAATCAACTCTGAATATTCATTGGAAGGACTGATGGTGAAGCTCCAATGTTTTGGCCACCCGGTGTGAAGAACTGACTCATTGGAAAAGACCCTGATGCTGGGAAAGATTGAGGGCAGGAGGAGAAGGGGGTAACAGAGGCTGAGATAGTTAGATAGCATCACTGACTCCATGCACATGAGGTTGAGCAAACTCCAGGAGAGAGTGGAGGACAGAGGAGACTGGAGTGCTGCAGTTCATGGGGTAACAAAGGGTTGGGCATGATGGACATGACTTAGCAACTGAACCGCAACACAGGACGTATTTCTGGTAATAACGTCTTCAGTTTTTTACCTCTTTTTTCCCTTTATTTGAAAAATACTTTCACTAGGCAAGAATTTTAAGTTGTTCTTTTTTTGGCGGGGACATGAAACAAAGACTCCTTAAAGATGTCCATTTTCATCTTATCCCTTGAATTATTCCTAGTAAGAATCTGCTGCCCTTCTGATCTTTGACACTCTGGGTATAAAAAGTGTCTTCCATGATGACTTTTATAATTTTCACCCCATCACTTGTTTTGAGCAATTTGACTATGGTTTTCTTTGCAGTATTTTCTCAGTATTTTTGTGCTTAGGGTTTGTTGAGATATGGGTTTATAGTTTCCATCAAATTGAGAGGTGTTCTATCTATTATATCTTCAAATACTTTTCTGTCCTCTGCACACCTTCTCTTCTTCCTCAGGGGCTCCAGTTAGAAGTATATAAACTCACAGGAAGTTGTTTCAAATAGTACTGATGGTATTTTCATTTTTTTAAAGAATTCCATTTTCTCTATTTAATTATGGATCAGGTTCACTTTTCTTTTAGAATATCTAATCTGCTGCTAATCCCATTTAGTGTATTTTTCAATTCATTTTAGCTTTCATCACCAGAAGTTTGATTTGGGTCTTTTTTTATCTGTGTCTCTAACAACTGAGCATACAATCATAATAGTTGTTTTATTGTCCCTTTCTGTTAATTTAAATATCTTTCTTCAGTTCTCAGTCACATTTGATTAACTATTATCCTCATTATGGGCTGTGTTTTTCTGCTTCTTTTCATGCCTAGTAATCTTTCAGTGTTTGATGTGAGGCACAGTGCATTTTTTTTTCTTTTGGTGCTGGGTATTTTCTGATTCATATAAATAGTCTCAAACCCCTTAACCTGGATGTAGTAAAGTTAATTGAAAGCAGATTCTCTCTTCAGGGTCCTGCATTTGATGTTTCTTTAAAAGATCTCTGACTTTTCTAGCTGTAGGGATAATCATTTCCCATCATGACTCAAGACCCATGCCCCATGTATTACGGGTTTTGTTTTGTGTGTTTTTGATTTTGTTATTTTCAAATCTGGCAGCTACTATTCCCAGCCCTCTGTGAATGCCAGACTCTGTACCCTCTATCTTTCCCTGGCCTGGGTAATTGTCTCACATACTTGCACTAATATGTAATCTGCTGACTATTGGAGAGGGATCCTCTGCAGATCTCTGAAGTTCCTTTCTCTTTGCATCTCTTTTCTCCTTGGTGCTCTGTCCTAAAAACTACCTGTCATAGTCTCTGTTCCATCTCCACAGCTCAGGAAGTCTACTGGATTCTGCCTGGGTTCCCCTTCTCTGCCCACAGCTCAGGAACTGCCGGAAGCAGTAACATGCAGTCATTGTGTGATTCATCTCCTTTGTTTCTGTCTCTTAGGTATCACTGTTTATCATTTTCATAGGTCCAGTGTCTTGAAAATCATAATTTCATGAACTTTGTCCTTTTGTTGTCATTTCACATGAGAGGGTAAATGTAATCCCAGATATTCCATCTTGGTCAGAAGCATGAAAAAAAAAATACATATATATATAGCATTTTGATTATTTCTTATCATGCCAACCCATGTTAACATCCTTCTGAAAGCTTAGAGCTCAAAATATGAATGAATACTCTAGGAATGTATAACCAAAATGTGTGGCACATTTATCCTCTCTTTATATGACACTCTTATTCAGTTAGACTAAGATTCCACTAGACCTCTGATAGTAATTTCATTATATTGACTGAATTTTATATCTCTTCACTAGCAGGGGTGCTCTTACTCTGGTCACATTTTTAATTCACATCAACAGTCATCCATCATAGAAAGCCTATAGTAAAATGCAATAATCCAGACAAATATGATTCAGTCAATCCAGAGTTTAGCTTGATCATTTTCTTGTTCATCAACATTGCATTTCCACTTATACAGTCTTTGATGATAGCTACTCCTTAAATGCATCGGGCATAGTTGTCTAACAGATAAAACACTTTTATCCCATATGTGTTGATAATTCTCCTTCCTCATATTCTGTTTTTGTGTTACTTTTCAAAGGATGTCTCTTTGTACCCAAGAAAATATATTATCTCAAAATTTATTTAAAAAACTATTATCCAATCCCATCATGACAACTTGTCAAAATCTTTTGGTATTCTGATTTGTTATGTAGTTATTTCTCTAGTTTCTGTGTCATGTGAAAATTTAATTAATATGGCATCAATGTATTCAACAAAATGATAAATATGTTGTTGATGAATAAGAGTTAAGCAGTCACAACTTATCAGTATAACCCCATGCAAATGTAAAATAAACATTTGTCAAAAAAGACAAAACTAGAGAAGTTTGAGTGTTTGAATTATTATATCCCCTCATTCATTTTAATTGTCATGAGTTGAAAAAATATTTTTTAATGGACTACAATTGTCATAGGCAAAGGAATACACAAATGTTATGAAAAGTGTGTTTTGTTTAAGAAAAAGGGATTTAAGAAAGAGGGATATAATTATCTGTGTTTCTATTTGTTAAAAATTAGAAGAAAGTTTCAAAAGGAGTCACAGAAATTTTCCACTTAGGGGAAATGGTAAAAAAGGATTTCTAGGGGAGGAGTAGAAATGAGACTTCTTTTGGGTACCTTATGCTTCTAACTATTGTATCATGTAAATACACTACCTTGTCAAAAAATAAAATTTGATTTATGGCAATAATGTAGGAGAAAAGTTTTTGATTGCCTATAAAATACAGTTTTCCATGAGGAGATTAGGTGTTTAAAAAGCTATCTCATCATATATTTAACTGTGGCAATTTAAAAATATTATCATTTCTTTCAGTACATGCAAACATACACACATATGTAAAAATGTATTTATAATTTTTATCTAGGTAGGGAATATAGTCTTTTACAGAATGCACCTTAATTCCTTCATGTTGTATTACATTTTTTCAGGTTGCTTGACATGCTAATTTAATTTTGAAACTGAAAGTTGTATTCCAAATTCAAATGTGTACTCCATGAAGTCTGTCTACCTTTCTCCTTTATAGTGGTTTATGACTTACATAGCTAAACATAATGCTAGAATGATATTAAGGTAATATTGAGAAACTACTAACATCAGTTCATTCTGATCTAGTTAGTAAAGATGAAAAAGAAATAATGAACCAAGTAAAATAAATAAAATATTAAAATATGCTTAGTATTCTGGAATAAAGTTCAAATATCATATTGAATTTATTCATAGTAGTTTGCTGATAATTTTCATTAAAGAATGCTTGGATGTAGCAAAGCATTTCACATCTGAATGTGATATTACTTTTTTAAATGTGCATATTTTGAAAAGAAATATTAGATATTTAGTTATAAAAAGTGAAGAGTGTTTAACAATATGTAAATTATGTGTTATTAAGAAAGAAATTCAGATTGGATGAGGGTATTTGATGGTTATTATCAAAGAGGACGCTATTAGCAAGACACAGCAGTGTTCTTTTACTTATCATTTATTTCCTTTAAATGAAAAAATTTACTGAAAAACATAGTATTACTAATTTGCTAAAGAAAAATACTATTATCTATGTTCTGTTTTGACTATAAAGCTCCACCAAGTTAGAATTTTCAGAAGAAATATAGCAAGTACCTTCTTACATATGTGGTTTGCTTTTAGGGGTAATTGATTGATGGCATTTCTTCAGCAGGTCATACATATTTTGTATTAACAAAATACTGTGTTTGCAAAATACATATGACTCAAATCTAAGTGGTTTTGCTTCTGTTAGCCTTCCTCTTTTTTGTTTATAGGCAAGTGGTTCAGTATTCTTTTAGATAAAGTACAACTACAATTAGGATGAGAAATCCTACTAGATACAGAATCCAGACATTCATAGCAAAAGAATAGTAAGAAAAAGATATATAAATGTTGACTGTAGAGTTTTCCAAAGTCTGAGAAATTATCAAGATTAATTTCTGAAGAAAAGCACTTGAATGATGTTATAAATAATGTTAGTTGCTTCTTGCCCATAACTATTCTTTCCTTCTCTTTTAGTAATACAATCTCAAGTCTCAGCTGGGCATGACTATTCAGTTCAAGACTATTTGTCTCCCTTACAACCAAATGTGTCTTATTTCTAGCCAATGAGATATAAATAAGGAGATTTGTACAATTTTAGATGCTGTCTTTTTAAAAATTGGATCTACCCTCTATTCTCTCTAGCTGCTCACTAGAATGAGACTCATTATATGTTGGTTGAAATGAAGTTTGAATTGCAAAAATCAAGTAATTTTAATAATTAAAAAAATACCACTTGCATCAAGGTTCTATTCAGAAAGCTGCTTCTTTACAGAATTTATAACATTAATTCAATCATTCATGATCTAGAATTATACCACACAGTGAAGGAATTGATAGAAAATGGTCCTTAAATTCTATACGATTTACTGTGTCAAGGAGGAGACATACAAACACAACTTTCCTGAATAAAATGTAGCTGACATTCTTATAGGAAAAAAGAAAATGACCAGCAGGACCTATGTTGGTTTCCAAGATGAAAGTGTAGTTTGAGAGTGGCAGAGAGAAAAGTAGAAGAAGCCTGTATCCCCAAGACCGTCATATCTCCATTATAACTGTGGACCACATATCAAACATGTATCAGAAAAATAAACACCCTAACAAGCATTCTGATACATGGGAATATCCAGAGTGAACATTTTGGAAATGTACTTTCAACTCTTTAATATGCCTGTAATAAATGATGCCAAAAGAATTTGTCATACCAGTTTTTCAGATATCCTAATAACGTTCTGTTTAATTTCATCTTCAGACTATTTACATTCTCTGAAAACCAAAAGGCTATTTCCAGGGAAAGACACATTGGGGGTATATACTGGAGAGGGAAATTCAGACTAGTATTTAAAATATGCTGCACATGTGGCTATAAGATTTTTTTTTTCATGTTTAGCTGGATAATCTGATAACAAAGAATGCTTTGAATTGGCAAATTTCCTTGGAGTTTTTTTTAAAAATACATTAAAATGAATGACAATATGTTGAAAAGAATTAGAAGCTTCATTTGGATGATAACAATGTAGGAAGATACTTTCGGTGACTCTGAAACACATACTGTTTTAAATACCTATTTTGAAAGGGAGACACTGGGCATGAAAAAAGAATACATACTGAGTAATAGATCAGGAAATCAGAAACTTAGAAATCCATTTTGCAAATTATTTTTAACAAATTCAAGTGATCTTTACTGAAACACAGTTAACTACCTAAAGTATCAGAAATAACACAAATATTTAATTAAGTAAATGATTTTGTCATATCCTCATCCCTAAACACTACTAGTATATCCAAAAACTTAGCTTGAGCATAGGGGAGTTTTAGTTATTAACAATTGTTCTTGAATATTTTAAAACATCTAGGATACCAAGAAAACTTTCTAGAGACTAAGTAAGAATGTTATGAGAAAGATGGATGTAGGGGAAAGTAGATTTAGTGAAATATTATTTCTTTTTTTTTTTTTTAATCTGAAAATCCTGTTACCTTTTTCAAACAATTCATTAGACTGCCATTTTATTAAGCTGGAAGAAAGCAATGGGTTAGAGAAATGCTATTTCTGAGTTAACTGAACTTTTTGTGTTAACGAAACAATTCAGTCTTTATTCACTAACTGTGCTTTTGTCATTCCTTTATGAAAATAAATATTTCGGTGTATTTACCTCTTTCTTTGGGGTTCTGTATCAGTTAGGGGCTTAGTAGGAAAAATGGCACAGTGGAAAAAAGTTAAGTGGGACTGAGATAAACCTTAAAGGTAGAGGGCTAAACTATTGGGATAAATTGTGGTCCTAGTCACTGAAAAGGAGAGTATTGAGGAAAAAAATCATTTGGCAAGTGTGTAAAAATCAGTTCTTATTAAGATGCACTGTATTTCAATGCCCCCATCTATAAACAGTTGTTTATGTAAACTTAGATTTCCAGGTAAATATTAGAGCATATGTTAGAAATTTTGGATTCAACACATGCATGTTACTTAAAGCCATGATCCTGGATGAGAAACCCAAGATGAATGCAGAAATGAATTTGGCAAAACTAATACAATTATGTAAAGTTTAAAAATAAAATAAAATTAAAAAAAAAGAAACGAGAGGAGTAAATAGAGAGGATTTCCTTCTTTTTTCTTTTTCTTTTTCTCTGTACACTTTCCACCCAGAATACAGTTCAAGAGTGATCAGTCTGACCTCTGAAGCATGTAAATGTTTAGAGAATAGGAAGGAAAGAAGAAAGCAAGGATGCAGGCTGGAAAAGTATGACTGTGAGCCAGTAACAATACCAAGAGTGTGGTTTATCAAGTCTAGTGAGAAAAGCTCTTAAGGAAAAAGATATTGAATGCATCAGCTGCTACTGAGAGATCCTGTAAGATGAGGTTCAGGGCTATTAAATTTTGAAAAATAATGTTTATTCCAAATCTTGATAAGATCAATTAGAGTGAGTAGTGAGAACCTGAATTGATTGATCATTTGAAGTGTAAAAATTTTGTAGTCCAGATATATAACTAAGCTATTGATTAGATATTATAGATTGAGAAGATACTTAAATGTTATAAAGCCTAATTAAAAAGAAAATTACTTCCTCTTAGTCAATATCAGTTCATGCATGCAGTGATAGACTCTTGTTGCCATAACAACCATTAGGGTGGGGTACTCCATTTTAGAAAGTACTGAATCTCATTGTGCTCTAATGAATTTTCCTGTAGGTTCAAGTTATAAAAATACTTTTATCAAGCCCATGTTGCTCTGGTGGAACAAGGGCTTCCCTGTGGATCATATGGTAAAAAAATATGCCTGCAATGCAGGAGAACCAGGTTCAGTCATCAAGTAAACGGAACTAAAATCTAACAGAGTAAGCATACACAGGGACTATGAAGTCTATGTTACATTACATTTTTAAAGAAAAAATATTTTCTTTTTAAAATATTTGTCTTTTCTTTACAAACTATGCTATTTAAAGCTACTATTTAAAACTGTACCTGTGAGTATCTATAGATTGATTGTGTTGCCTCTAGTAAGGAAGTAGCACTGATAAGCCTAATCAGACAATCAATATAGATTTTGGTTTATCAGCCTTGTATAATTGTTTAGTAATTCAAATATACTATCATATCCTTGGATACAATACACTTCTGTTCTTTATTTTCATATACTCAGCATTTAACCTAATATCTGAAATATAATGAATATTTAACGATACTTTTAAGTTGTTGATAATTAATACTGTGAATCATATAAGACTAAAGAAACATGGTTTAAATACCACTTCTTAGTGTGTAACTTGTGTCCAGGACAAGGGTGTATAATATATAAGACTATAGAAGTGTTATTGGAAGAAACCATTATCATCTAGGTGGCACTGGGTAAAGAATCTGCCTGCAATGCAGGAGACACAAGAGACATGTGTTTGATCCAAGGGTCTTGAAGATCCCCTGAGGGAGGGCATGGCAGTACACTCCACTATTCTTGCCTGAAGAATCCCGTGGACAGAGGAGCCTGGGCAGGCTACAGTCCATGCGGTGGCAAAGAGTCAGACACTGAAGCAACTGAGCATGCATGCATACACAACAATACCATTGTACTGTATTGTGCACAAGGTCACAATTGTAGACTTTCGACTATACAAAACTACACTTGGATTGAAAATCTGGAATCAAGAGTCATTCTTGACTATCTAAGCAGTTTGTTAAATTCTTAATCATTTAATTATTTTTCCGTAGATTCTTTGTTAGTCTTTGAATAAATTCTTATATGAAAATGATGACAGTTTTTCTCTAATTCTGCTAATACATAATACCATTTAGCTTTTGTTTTCTAAA
Source organism: Bos taurus (assembly GCF_002263795.3). Lineage (NCBI taxonomy): Eukaryota > Metazoa > Chordata > Mammalia > Artiodactyla > Bovidae > Bos > Bos taurus. Next base: position 22,906,356 of record NC_037354.1, read on the forward strand.
GTAGAATTGATATTTGTATATTGACCTTGAATTCAGAGACCTTGATACATTGATTTCCGGATTGTAAGGATTTCTTTGTGGATTCTTTGGATTTTCTATAGATGAAAACATGTCACCAATGAACAATCTCATTTTGTTTCAATCTTTGCAATTCTAAAAAATTACCAAATCATTTTCTAGTTATATTTCACTGATTATGATCTCTAGAACAATGATGAATATAATTGTTAATAGTAAGTATCATTTTCTGCTTCCTTATGTTGTAAGGAAAGCTTTCAGAACTTCATTAACTGTCAGGTGTTTAATAGTTTTTTGTGGATCCCTTTATCAGATAAAGGAAACGAAGTTTAGTTGATGGTTTTCTTATGAAGGGGCTTCCCTGGTGGCACAAAGGTTAAAGAATCTGCCTGCAACGCAGGAGACCCAGGTTTGATCCCTGGGTCAGAAAGATCCCCTGGAGAGGGAATAGGAATCCAGTATTCTTGCCTGGAGAATTCCATGCTCAGAGGAGCCCGGCAGGCTACAGTCCATGGGGTCACAGAGTCAGACATGACTGAGTGACTACACTTTTCTTATGAAGAGTATTGAATTTTGTCAGTTTTTAAACCTATACTTCAAAGATAGTTAAATACATTTACTGAATGTACAATATAAATCACTCTTACATGCCTGGAGTAAACATAGTCTGCTAATGTTTTACTTAGGCTTTTTGATTATAAGTAAAATTATACTGTAGTATTTCATGTGATATCTCTATAAAGTTTTTGTGTCAGAATTATACTAGCTAAATGAAATTGGTTGAGGAGTATTTCCTATTGTGCTGCTGTGGCTGCTAAGTCGCTTCAGTCGTGTCCGACTCTGTGCGACCCCATAGAGGACAGCCCACCAGGCTCCCCCGTCCCTGGGATTCTCCAGCCAAGAACACTGGAGTGGGTTGCCATTTCCTTCTCCGATGCATGAAAGTGAAAAGTGAAAGTGAAGTCGCTCAGTCGTGTCCGACTCTAAGCGACCCCGTGGACTGCAGCCTTTCAGGCTCCTCTGTCCATGGGATTTCCCAGGCAAGAGTACTGGAGTGGGGTGCCATTGCCTTCTCTGATTTCCTATTATACTGTTCTTATTAAAAGATGCATTATTCAAATTAATTCTTTCCTGAATAGTACAGACCAGAATCTGTGTGTGTGTGTCTTTATGTGTGTATGTGTATATGTATAAAGGTTTAAAATTATTTTGTAATTTCTGTATTATTTTATGCTATACTTTATTATACTAGAAGTGCTCAGGTTTTCAGTTTATTCTTAAGTCAATGTGGTAAGTAATATTTTGCAGGCATTTTTTCAAGTCAAACAAATTTGCAAATTTATGGGTATAATGTTGCTATAAAATATTTGTACCATTTGAACATCTATAATATCTGTATTACTGTCCCTGTTATTACTGATATATATGGTTACATTTAAATCTTTTATTAATTAATTTCACCATTAATTAGTCAGTTATTAGTTGTATTAGTTATTAGTTGTATTAAACCTGCTTTTGACCTCATTGACCTGGTATATTTTAGGTTTGTATTCTATTTCATTAATATCTACTCATTATTTTTTCCATTTACATTTTGAGGATTTATCTTTTGTTTTCTAACTTCTCAACATAGATTTCTAATCATTAATTTTTAGACTTCTCTTCCAATAGAGCCATTTGAGGCTAGACATTTTGTTATAAGTATTGACTTACCACATTTTACAAGTGTTAATAATAATAATAATATTATAATCATAGTTTAGTTTGAAACACTTTCTACTTTAAATTAGATTTGCATCTTGCTCATTTTAATGTGAATTTCTTAATTTCTAAACATATGGGAATTGTCAATTAGCATTTGCTACTTAAAACAGATTGTACTGTGGGCAGATAAAAATCTCTATAATTTTCATGCTGTAATCTGTTAAGATTTGCATTAAGTAAGCATAATGATATACTTTTTAAAGTATTTGACAGAGTACATTGAAGTAAAATCATGAATTAAATATTCAATTATTCCCCAATGTATGTAAGTCATGATGTTATGCTAAAAGCTTTATAGCTATGTAATATAGTATGACAATTATAGTTCAGTAAAACTGGAAAAATTATTCAATTGCAGTGGGGCAAAATATTTAAAGATTCAATGCATGACTAATATGTCAAATTTGGTAAAAAAAAATATTAATTTTCTCATTACTATTATTACTTTTTTTTCTACATTATTGAGAAAAATATCTTATAATCTCCCATCAATAATCTGCATTTGGTTATTTTTTCTTCTAGTGTTGTCAAATGTTGCTTTGTTTTGACATCCTGTTTCTATATCTATAATAATTTCAATTGCTAAGTATTCATGATGAATCAATTGAAATAACTTGATATGTTATTAATGCTTTTTAATTTAGAGATACGGGGCATAGTTTTTCCTTTTAGTTATACACTGATGAATTTTTGTGAAGAAATGCAGCAATGCTTAATGGTGGAAAATTCTTAAATTTCTGTTGAATAAAGTTGAACATGACAGAGAGAGAACGCATAGATACTTAAAGAAGAAAATAAAAAGGAAAAAGGAAAACCCAATACAAAATTTGTTAACCTTTAACGTGGATGTGGTGGGTGAGTAATTTATTAATTTATATAAACGGAAAGTTTAGAGCTTGATCCATGTATCTCTGGATCCCGCTAGTTAAGCAATAATTTCAGAAGTATCATTCTGCCCTTTTATTCTCTTCTGCCATGTTTCTCCTTTCCACTGACTGGCTGAATTCTCAGGCAGATGTTCTCCATGTTGAGAATATTGCTAGCCTTAAAAGCTTCAAGTTTATATCATGCTGAATGTCTGATCTCAAAAGAAGAATGTGCCTCTTTTTCAAAACCTAGACCAAAAGTCAGGAGAGCATTTAAGTTACATGCATGTGTATGAATTAATTGCTTTGGTCAGAGAGGATAATACCCTATGAGAACTGAACCACTTCTAGAGAGAGAGTTGGCCCCCACATGCACCCATTGACTCACTATGGGGAATATATTGTCAGTAAAGAAGATTGAGGAGCAGTGGCACAAAAAAGTGTTTACTTCAACAGTAATCAGAGAGTTGTAAATTGAAACCACATTGGTATACCTTTTAACACTTAGATTGGTAAAAATTAGAGTCTTTTAACATTGAGTGCTTGCAATGTTGTGGAACTACTGGAACATTCATACTTTCTCTGTAGGGAATGTAAATCAGTACAACAGTTTGGGAAAAAATTACTATCTAGTAAAATTTGAAGTACACTCTACTGTCCAGCCATCCCACACCCAAATATAAAACCTGGAAAACTCATGCCCACATGTAAAAGGAGATATGTACAAAATGTTTATAGAGTCACTGTTACTGATTCTGATATTCTAGAAACAACCTAAAAGACTGTCAGTGGAAAATGGATCACCAGTTTGTGATATATCCATATGATAAGCTATAGCGGTGAAGATGAATAAACCAGGGCTACATGTGTGGAAATAATGAATTTCACGAATCTAAATTGACAAAAAATAACCTAGTCGGTGAGAAAATATAAAATAATATAGCAGAGTGCGTGTGTGTGTTGTGCAAAACATGCAAAACTAAGAAAAAATGTTTGAAGGACACAAAAGGTTAAAAAACAGGAGTGATAAAAACCCTTTTCCAGACAGTGTTGACGTCTGGTGCTCACTGAGGATGAAAGGACAGGTGATGAAGGAAAAGTTACAGCGAAAGCTTCCCCTATTTTGGAAATAGTAGATAGTTCTTCAACAGGGTGATGAGTAACATTATTTATATAATTATTATATGTGTATGTTTTTCATAACTTCTTAGAAAAGGAAGATGGCAAGCAACAGTACATGACCATAGGGTAGTATCGATTAGCAAGGAAATGATAAAAAAAAAAAAAAAAAAAACTCAGAAGTACAAAGGGTGAAGAGCCGTGGGATTTATTTCAACCTAAAAACACACTTCAATTGAAGCATTGTTGTCAAAAGGCATCAGTCTAGTCAATGGATGGTAGGGAGTTCCAGGGAGAGACACAAAGGTGAATATAACTTTGATCATATACCTACCTAGTTGCTAGTGGAAGAATGGCTGCTCCTCCAATTACAAAGCAGAGGCAATTCCTGGAGGCCAGCAGAAAGAAACAAAGACTGATGTCTGACAAGATGACATGAGAATTGCCGGTGTCCTGGGCTCAGTAGCCCTTCTGAGACAAGCTTCCCAGCTGGGCCGTGAGGACTTTTCCTTTTTGCTGCTGCTTCCCCTCTTTTCCCCCCAACACACTCAGAGTGCATTTTTCCATGTGCAAGATTTTAATGACAAACATATAAAATAAACAACAGGCTTGTCATTTTTTTATATTCCATGAAAGCAGCTTATTTTGTTTCAAACTTGATTTTGTTATTTTCCTGACCCATGATAATTCTAAATCAGCAATTTTAGAACAATGAATGTAGTTGACTATATTGAATCTTGTTTTAGTTTTTCTTGTGGGAATTTTGAATTTTTTAATAATGTTCTTCATCAAGGCCTTGAAAATATTGACAGACATATAAAATTAGAGTTATATAGGGAGAAAGAATTCATCCTGCTATGCTTGAAAAAAACACACCAGAGATAATCAGACATATCCATTTTGATTTTTGCCTTGTTTTCTCTAAATCAGTACTAAATAGTACCAAGAGGCCCCATGGAAATATATTATTTGAGCCCCATTAGAGATTTCTATTGAAAATTTCCCAATTCATGTCTTTGACTGATTTAACATAGAAAATGCCAAGTCAGTAGGTAAATTAATGGAGCCGCTCTACTTGTCAGCAAAACATGCCTTTTACTACTGAATATGACTGTCAGAAATACGAATATTTCAAAAAGGGCAGTGGAGCCATCTCTGAGGGAAATAAGATATTAACACTGTTGTTGCTTTGTTTGTTTGCTTTTAAAGAAACTATACAGAATATTAATTGGACTAGAGAAAATATTAGGATATATATTGAACACTTCAATCCTTTAAAGACACCTATTGTTTTTCTTATGTATTTCCTCTTTCTTTCCTGCCAATTTTCTTTTCTTGTTCTTTTTAAAATTGAAGTGTAGCTAATTTACAATATTATGTTAGTTTCAGGTGCACAGCATAGTGTTTCAGTATCTTTGCAAGTTATATTTCATTAAAGGTTATTACTAGATAGCGGTATGATTCTCTGTACTGTGCCGTGTATCCATGTTGCTTATCTACTTCATGCATAATAGTTTGTATCTCTTAATCCCATACCTCCACCTTGCCTTCATATCTCTCTTCCCTCTGGTAACCACTAATTTGCTTTCTATATCTATGAGTCTGTTTCTATTTTCTGACATTCATTCCTTTGTTTTATTTTTTAGATTCCACATGTAAGTGATATCATACAGTATTTGTCTTTTTCTGTCTTATTTCACTATGCATAATAATTTATAGGTCCATGAGTACCCAGTCCCTTCTCCAGGGGATTCTTCCCACCTAGGTATCAAACCCAGGTCTCCTGCACTGTAGGCAGATTCTTTGCCATCTGAGCCACCAGGGAAGCTCATCTAGGTCCATTCATGTTGTTGCAAATGGCAGAATTTCATTATTTTATGGCTGAGTAATATTCCATATCTTCTTCATCCGATCATTCACTGGTGTACACTTAGGTTGTTCCGTATCTTGACAATTGTAAACAACATTGCTATGAACATTGGTGTGAACATATCTTTTCAAATTAGTATTTGGGGGATTTGGGGATATGTACCCAGGAACAACCTAAAAGACTTTCAGTGGAAAATGGAAATGCTTAGTCATGTGGCAGTTCGATTTCTTAGTTTTTTGAGAAACTTCTGTACTGTTTTCCACAGTGGCTGCAACCAATTTACATTTTCACCAACAGTGTGCAGATTACATGCATGCTGCTTTGCTTCAGTTGTGTTCGACTCTTTGTGACCCTATGGACGTAGCCCAACAGGCTCCTCTGTCCATGGGATTCTCCAGGCAAGAATACTGGAGGGAGTTGCCATGCCCTCCTCCAGGGGATCTCCCAACCCAGGAATAGAACTCGGGTCTCTCACGTCTCCTACAATGGCAGGCAGGTTCTTTACCTCCAGAACCACTTGGGAAGCAACACAGATTACCAACAGGCACATGAGAAGATGCTCAGTCTTGCCAGAGCCTTTTCTTGGCTCAGTCTGGGTCACAAGCCAAGGCTGTCACAAGAAACCTGGAGGCTCTAGAGCAGTCCTCTCTGCCCATTCAGACTTTCCTTGAGGGCAAACCAGTGAGCACACCCCTTGCTCTCAGCGTCCAGGCCTGCCAAAGCCCTCTTCTCTCCCTCAGTGGTCCTCTAACCAGCTGGTCTTCCCCACAGCAGGTCCCAGGACCCAGGCGCCCAATCAGAGGCTCTTGCCTCTCGCTCCCCAGTGTGTCCACCCCTGTATTCTTCCTTTCCTCTAAGTCACCCCCAGGGAGCACAGGTCCAAATCACATGACCCTTCTTCCCTTGCTTCCTGATTACCTGTAAATTGTCTTGGAGCTTGGTTGTACAGCAGCCCTCCTGCCAGTTTCCAATTAGTTTTCAGTGAGAAGTTTTCCACATGGAGACATGTTTTTGATGTGTTGGTGGGGGGAGAGGGGCTCCACCTCCTCTCACTCTGCCATCTTGACCAACCCCCATCCTTTCTTGTTCTGTGCCTCATTGTTCCTTGTTTGATTTTGAAGTTGCTGACATGAACTTCTCAGAAAAGCCTGGATGTTTTAGTGAGCAAGTTGTTGTTTTGAGATGACTAATAAAATGTAGAATTGCCTGGATAACTCATCTCCCATGATCTACCTGCTAAGGAACCAGAGCTCTTTACCCAGAGACATTCAAATATGATGCTCTCCTGCATCTTTAAAAGCGTCTTTGATTGAGATAAGATGAAAATGGGTATCACTGCCTCTCTGAACAACTGGATCCTAAGGTGACATAGCTTAGAGAATATGAGAGGTAGACTTTTGAATTATCTGAATAAGACAACACAAAGCATGTAAGGATATAATAAATTCAGTTTCATATAGCCTAATATATTAACTTTAAACATAAACATTCACAACGATGCAGTATGTGTCCAATTACATATATTAACTGCTTTCTATTTGCAGAGAATAAAAGCAATGTATAGAAGCACCCTATATTCAAAGTTATTTTCGGACTTAAAATATTTACTTACTGTCAACGCATTGCTAATTGCTTGTAATTTTGCCTTATGTAATTATACTAATATGCTGAATAAAGTGTAGTCTGATGTATTAATTTGTATATCTATTAGTCAATTGGATGAGTCTGCCTCCATTTATTTATGGCCTAGATGCCTCTCTTCTATTCCAGGTGCACGAATGTTTGCTCATCTCCTTATTTTCTTGTGCTTATTTAAATGTAATGAATTAAGATATCAACTCATTTCACCATATCCAGACACTCAATTCATAAAATATCTCCAATATAACAATATTAAGTATTATGCCAAGAAAAGTCTTCCCTGTGTGTGTGTGTGTATGTGTGTGTGTCTGTAGTATATGTGGATATATGTATACATAAGCACAGTGAACTTACAGTTCGATGTCATTAAGGTCAGTGATATATTTTGTGGATCAATTTACCCAGTAATTAAATATATTTGCAGGAAGCAAGGTTTTATGTGTACAGTATCTGTAATATCTTTAGGCAGTTCATATTTAATGCATGCTTCAGTGCCCAGAAGATAGATTGAAACACAGAAGCCTCAAAACCCAGAAATCACTTTTATCAGCACTTCTGGCCTCGAGCATGACTTTTTGAACATCATCCATTTGAGTTATTATGGTTCAAAGATTAAAAGCTCAATACAGGGAAGTTAGACCATGATTAGGAAAAAAAAAAAAAAAACAATCAACTGAATACAGGATGCTGAAATAATGTTTACAAGATCAAATGCAAAGACTTTGAACATGAACAAAAGGTGTTCCACGGTTTCTCCAATATTACCATTAAATCCTGTAAGGAAAGTTATTTGCTTAAAAAAAAATAAAAAACAGACTTTAAAATACTGTTCATGCTGTTTTGAACTTGATAGCTTGCATGGTTAGCACAGTTTTTAAGTACTTAGCATTGTTCTGCTTGGAGTTTGTCACACTTTCTTCGTAGACCTGAAAACATGTAAGTAGTTTCGGAATATGAGAAAAGTTTTCTGTTTTCAGAGAAATTATCCCACATGTTATCAGGGTATGTAAATTAATGCCTTCGTTTAATTAAGGGCTCCTAAGAAGCTGTGATGGTGGGAGGTGTAAGTTACTAAAGCCCCCAGACAGGTATTGAGAGTAGTTCTGAGGTGGGATTGAGGACCAGGAAAGGGGAAGAAAGTTCTAAATGCCTACTAGAAGCTAGAGATAATTTTAAATTTGGAGGGTATTTTGAAGTACAAATATAACCTCATGTTTTGAATTCCTGGGGGTCATATAGCTAACAAAACACGATAGTTGATCGTCTTAGTCCATTCAGACTGCTGTAACAAAACACCATACAGTGGGTGGCTTGAACAACAGAATTTTATTTCTCACCGTTCTGGAGGGAAGTCCAAGATTAAAGTGACAACAAACCCAGTGTCTGGTGAGGGGCTGCTTCCTGACTTGCAGACAGCCCACTTCTCCTCGTGTCTTCACGTGGTCGATTACATGCAGGGAGAAAGCAAGCTCACTTGTGTCTTTTGATTAGGGCACCAGCTTCACACATGAGGGCTCCATTCACATGACCTAATTACCTTCCAAAGATCCCATGTCCTAACACCATCACATTATGAGTTAGGACATCCAGATATGAATTTGGAGAATCCACATTCAGCCCATAGCATAGGTACAGAGAAATGAAAATAGGCACAAAGTGTGCTATGCCCGGGGCCCTGAGTGGACCACATTGTATCTGACAAGAGTTTCTGCTGTAGACAGCAGAGGACGGATGGTCCAGTTCTTAACAAAAGACGAAGATATAGATGTATATGCCAAATGCATATGCCAAAAGAAATAAATTACTGTTGTGGAAATAGCAATTGCCTACTCCCTGACCAATTTGATTGTCTTGCTGAAGCCATGCTCTCAAATTAATTATGTGTTGTTTTTTTTTTTAAATATGGGAGCTGGCTTTGTGGATTGTGGGTGGATTAATATGCAAAATGGTCCAATAAATTGAAAACAGATTTTCCATTACATTATACAATTATATTTATTTAATATTAAATTTTAATAATGAAAGTTATTGATTAGACGATACATTGGAGAACATTAAATATATATATGCTATATATATGTGTGTGTATGTATGTGATACACACATACATTTACAATATTGAATCTAAAATGGATTCATATTCAGTTTAGTTCAGTCGCTCAGTCCTGTCAGACTCTTTGCAACCCCATGAATCGCAGCATGCCAGGCCTCCCTGTCCATCACCAACTCCCGGAGTTCACTCTGACTCATGTCCATCGAGTCAGTGATGCCATCCAGCCATCTCATCCTGTCGTCCCCTTCTCCTCCTGCCCCCAATCCCTCCCAGCATCAGAGTCTTTTCCAATGAGTCAACTCTTCACATGAGGTGGCCAAAGTACTGGAGTTTCAGCTTTAACATCATTCCTTCCAAAGAAATCCCAGGGCTGATCTCTTCAGATTAGGTAGTAATAAAGAGTGAACAAATATCAATATTAGCATCTATGAAATGTTGAATAACTAAAGGTTCACAATTTCCCTGCACTATAGCAAGTATAGACACTATTGTCTACTTGCAAAGAGAAAAATGAGAGTCCTTCTGTCCACAAGTGCCTATGAAGCATCTAGCACATGCCAAGTAAAATGCCAAGTCTGCAGGCAGCCACGAAGAACAGAGCAAACATCGTCTCTCCTTGTGTACATGCAAAGATTTCCCAGCTGGCTAAACCCACAGACGTTGTCAGGCCTATGTCAGGGATGTGGATGTCAAATATGTACCCGACCACCTGGCCCAGCAATATTCTACCAAATTAGAATCCTGAAAGGATGGTAATTTTAAAATACTAATTTAGGTATAAAACATACTGTAGAGATTAAATAATGTATGTATTTCTCTTCTCTTTCTAAAAAAAAATACATGTTCATGGTTTCTTGGATACAAGATTCATTTTTAAACCTTTCCTCTGACCATAGGAGCTGATGCTGTGGAAGCTCAGTGTAAAAGATTTGAAGTGAGAGCGAGTGAAGATGGCAGGGTGCTGTTTTCTGCAGATGAAGATGAGATTACCATTGGGGCTGAAAAGCTGAAAGTTACAGGTACTGTAGATGGAGGTCTTGGAACATTGTTTACTTCCTGAAAGAATATGCAACTGAACAGGAAATGACTTTTTAATATCTGTGGTTCATATGCCAGAAATTGAATCTCACATAATATCATGGGATAACATCATTTGATTTTCCAATAGTAATCAAACAGAAAGCCCTAGGTTGAGGTTGCAGAAAAGACTATAAATATATTAGCCTTAGTGATATAAAAGCAAAGCTGCATGTCTCAGGCAGGGTTAGAGGGAGGAAATTGAGTATGGATGGTGGAAGATAAGGTGGGGTGCAAAGACTCAAGGTGACTGATAACTATAATCTAGAGGTATTATTTAAAAGTAAAAGATATGCAAAAGAAGATCTAAAATGTAAATATCAACTGAAGTAGAGGGAAAGGTTATAAATAAACTAAATTCTTGTTCCTTAGAGCTCATAATTGTCTTCCAAAGCATATAAATCAAGAAATAGTGCTAATCACCTATTATGGAGACATTATTAAAGTCATTATTCTAATATTAGGGCCATTAGTGTCAACCACCAGCTGAAATGAAAAAGTAAAAGCAAAAAACAAGAAAGCAGAAATTGAAAAGCAGGATTGGGAATAGGGGAGAATTTTATTAAGACTATTTTAAGCAGTTTAAGAACAATATCTTTTGAATTATCTGAGTTATAACCACAATACATGTTATTTTGCTAAAATATTTTTAAAATACTCAAGGAGGCCTGTATTTAAAAAATGAAATATGTGTAGCTTAGCATTTCCCAAATTTGAGTTTGGGGACAGTTCACGGGATACCTGTAATATCTATTTAGGTAAATGGAGACTGTAGGCCATTGAGAGCAGTTTACATGGTAAATAAATGACCTCAGCTCTTGGGCTGTTTGGGTTTAATCCTGCTTCTACCACTCAGTATTTTGAGTAAATTCTATGCTGTCTATTTTTCTTAAATCTAAATGATTGAAATGATAATTATTATTAGTGCTCAAATTATGTGTGTGTGTGTGTGTGTGCACATGCCTATCTATGCATGTGTGTGTTTAGAATGTCTTGGACACATAATGAAGACACTGTGAAGGTTAGCCTTCTATTTTTATTAGTAATGATAATATTGCCAATATCCCAGATAGGAGGGCTTGTGTGGATTTCAAGAAAGATACACAAGTAGATGGCAATTAAATTCAGCAAGGATCGCAAAATGGGGATCCTCACTGGGCATCTCTGGTCTGGCTCACAATCTACTACCACCAGACTCACTGTCCCCCAGGGCCTCCTTTCTTTCTTCTGTGAGTGTATTGAGTAGCTGGAGTGTGCACGACTGGGCTGGTGTTTGGACTGGTCTTCATGACTGCCTGTCAGCCTCATTCTCTTTCTAAAAACTCCTTGGAAGGTCAGAGAAGAAATCATGCACATGAGGTAAACACTGGCTTTCCTAAGTCCTGAGTTGACAGGGAACCAAAAACCTTTTTTATTAAGTTAAAAAGCATGAGGATTTGGGTTGACAAAGGGCATAGACAAATCAGAAAGGTCATTGACTATAGGGCCCTTGGTGATAATATTTGAGCTGCTAGTTGACGGGCAAGTCAGGAACCAGGGTAGAAACGCACTTAGGAGGATTAGGCATTTGTGATTTAAATATTTAACAATTTTTGCATGTTGGTAGTACCTGCCAGTTATCAGCTTTGATATCAATGTAATCCTCATAGCTCTTAGGATATTACACTTATCCAAAGATTATTTCATCCATGTTCAAGTATTCACATTGAGTACTTTGTATTCATAAGTAAAGGGAAATTCTAGAGCACTTAGCAGTGTTTATGAGCTCACAGAATTCTTTTTCTGATCTTTATATTACCTTGATTTTCCTCATAACTGTTGCAGTGAAATACTTTCTTCACAAAATTAGACCCATTACCTGGTTTTGTTTTAATTTTTCTTTGAGGTAAGTAAGTACTCACCATATGTCCTCTTTTTCTTGGTAGCCTGGCAGCCACCCTTGAACTGTGAATTGGGCTCTTAAGTCAGAAGAGAGCGTTCTCTGAACAAACTCCTCTTCTCTGCTTTTTACGTAACTGTGTTTGGCGGCATCTCTGCTGACCTAGTCACTTTCTCTCTTTCCTCTCCGTGTGCATGTGTGTGAATGTGTGTGTGATGGAGGCGTGGTACACTCTGTCATGTCTACATGGTTAGATACATGTAGCTCACTCTAGCTTTCTTTTTCCATTTTTCCCTGTCTCAAATGTATACACACAGCTTTGAGTTTTTTCTTTGATAACTCTCTTGATCTGTATTATCACAAAAATTGATTAATCAGTTTTATAATATATTGATGTATCATATAACTCCAGAAGATATTAAAAAAGTAATTTGATTTTGAGGTCATAATTATAGAATCCAGGCAGACTTTTGTAAAGGATGGCGGTTTAACACAGGAGGGAAGAATGAAAGCATTTGTAATAAGTAACCCTGGCTTTTCAACCATTGTAGATATTCAAGGGACTCCACATCATTCAAAACTAAGTGCTAAGTTGGGGAGTACTTTAACATGATTAGAATCTCTCCCAGAACCTAGCCACACTCCTGTTCCTTACGGAAGAGCCCAGATACATCCACAGACACAGATACAAACATACACATACCTGGGTGCATTCTCAAATTCCTGCAGAGTCCTTTACTCCATTACCAGAATACCGCAGATGAACTTTATAATGGCTTTCTTTCTTCCTGTGATACTTCTAAAATAAAGGAAGATAAAGTTATCAAAGGCAAATATGACTGAGAATTTCCCGTGCTTAGAGGAGAAGACTGTGCATAGCGTAGCATGCAGTTTAAGGGCACCGGGATTGATTAGTAGCCTCATATGTACTTTAAAGCAGTGCTTGAATATTTAACAAATAATACTACAAAGAATCAGTGACTCCAGGGTATTTCATATAAATTAGGTAGTGGTGCTGACAAGACTTCAAAGTTATGTGTGGCAAGAGATCTGTGTGAGGTTGATTCGAGAATTTTAAATTTAAGACAAGAAATTTTTCTATTTAAGCGATATCCGTGGGGATTAAAATGGATCCTTTCTAGTTTACATTTTAAGAAAAATGGTGTTTCATACATGGACTTCTCTTTCAGGTCAACAGAAGTAGATGAATTTATTTAGACAATAAGTGTGTCTATACTCCTGAGACAAAATCAGTTGTGACTATATATATTTGCAAATCTAGTGTAGTTCAGGATATTTAAATTTCCTCTATTGAAACATAGCAGGGATGTACTCGAGGCATTTAAATACTTTTAGGGTGCAGGAGAGTAGAACTGAAGTGGCAAAACAGCTCCCTGAACAGCACCACCCCTCATTACCCCATCAGCTTGATCCGTAATCAATCACATGCTTTCAACTTGTAATTTTTTTACTCTTGATATAGCTTCGCTTGCTCAATAATACTTTGCTTAAATTTTAATTTGAATATACTTATATGATCTTAACATGCCAACTCTATATCATTGAATATATGGGCGTTTCACACATTTGGCTCATATACACATACTTGACAATTTATTTTCCTTTGTATTTGTATTCCCTAATATTGATCAAAGATATTACTTAATGCAATTATCTTTTGAGGCCAGGTCAGTAAATAAAAGATATAAACTTTTACACTCAGAAGACTCTTAAATTTAGGGCTTTCAGGCAGGATCAGTCAACTGTAATTTGTTCTTTCATTTGTATTCCAAGTAGTATATTAACTTAGAAAACAAAGTGCAACTTATTTGACTTTATAAAGTGAAAGACTTTAGCCCTATAGGATACTTTCATGTTAAATTAAAAGCCATTAGGTGGAGTTAAATCTCTCCATTTTGCCTTTGAGAGAAAAGTGAAAAATAGCTGAATGTATGAGAAGAAAGGACCTCTTTTTTTAATCAGAAATTAAAACTGGCACTCTGAAAGAATAGTGCATCCAAATCCTGTATTCACCCTGTGCCCTCAGGCTTGCTTGAAAGCCAAGAGTGTCATTCTCTTGTCTCTGCTCTAATTGAATGATTGGAAAGATAGAAAGGTCCCAATGCTTGTTTGACAACAGAAGACAGGATTTTCCAAAGAGCTGCCTTTTATTAATAAATTAAACACTATGTTTCTGGGCTGGAATCAATATTCTCTGGTTTGTTTTTATTAGCTGGTCTTCACATCCTTGCTCTTGTCTGTTAACTCAGGACAGGTTGTGATGAGGTCAGCTTTGGAATCAACCTTTCTCTTACATAGGGCCATTGTTCCTCTGGGCTGTCCAAATGCCAAGAGCCTGGTGGCATGCAGCCTGCAGTATAGAGCTGCTAGGTCTGAACAGCACCTGAAAAAAATATGATCAGATCAGCTGCTGAGGATTCTAAGGTGCAGTCATTTCATTTTCTTTAGTGTAATATTTTAAGTCTGTAGTTAGTTTAGTCGCTAGGTCGTGTCCAACTCTTGCAACCCCATGGACTGTAGCCCACCAGGCTCCTCTGTCCATGGGATTTTCCAGGCAAGAATACTGGAGTGGATTGCCATTTCCTTCTCCAGGGGATTTTCCCGACCCAGGAAGTGAACCCAGGTCTCCTGCATTGCAGGCAAATTCTTTACCGACTGAGCTATGAGGGAGGAAAATCACTCAATTTTCTAGCTTTTTTTTTTTAATTAGCCTCCTCCTCCACCACCCCCTCTTCTTCTTGCTCTTCTCCCCCCCAGCTCCCAACCAACCACTCCATCCTCCCCCATGCCCAGTGAGCTGAGGAAATGCTTCAGCAGCAAGTCTGCACGGTTATGGCCTCTAGATGTTTTTTAAACTTAGTGAGGATAAAGCTCTTGGAGATGCTAAAGAGGAGTACCACTCTGACTCCCAGATTTCCAGGTGAAAACGGATTGGTTTTGAAAGGTATAAATAATGAACTATGTTGTTATTCAGTCACTTAGTCATGTCCAACTCTCTGCGACCCCACACAAAGCCTGCAGCACACCAGGTTCCCTGTTCTTCACTACCTCCCGGAGCTTGACTCATGTCCATTGAGTCAGTGATGCCATCTGATCATCTCATCCTGTCACCCTTTTCTCCTCCTGCCTTCAATCTTTCCCAGCATCAGGTTTTTTCCCATGAGTTGGCTTTTCCTATCAGATGGCGAAAGTATTGGAGCTTCAGCATCAGTCCTTCCAATGAATATTCAGGCCTTTCAAGAACTGAATATTCAAATGAATTATGCCATCTTCAAGAAAATAGCTGCTTCCTCTGAGCACCTTACTAACAATCTTCTCCATGATTTATTTCTCCGAGCCCTGACTCAAATGTTTCCTATTTTTGTTAAAGTAAAACTTCCTACACTTGGTATAATAGAAATATGAGGAAATTCATGAAAGTTTCCAAACTTCTGGCATATTGAGTGCAGCACTTTCACAGAATCATCTTAGGATTTGAAACAGCTCAACTGAAATTCCATCACCTCCAATAGCTTTGTTCATAGTGATGCTTCCTAAGGTCACTTGACTTCACATTCCAGGATGTCTGGCTCTAGGTGGGTGATCACACCATTGTGGTTATCTGGGTCATGAAGATATTTTTTGTATAGTTCTGCATATTCTTGCCACCTCTTCTTAACGTCTTCTGTATCTATTAGGTCCGTACCATTTCTGTCCTTTATTGTGCCTGTCTGAACATGAAATATTCCCTTAGTAGCTCTAATTTTCTTGACGAGATCTCTAGTCTTTCCCATTCTATTGTTTTCCTCTATTTCTTTCCATTAATCACTGAAGAAGGCTTATTTCTCCTTACTATTCTTTGGAAAGCTGCATTCAGATGGGTGTATCTTTCCTTTTCTCCTTTGCCTTTCACTTATTTTCTCAGCTATTTGCAAGACCTTCTCAGAAAACCATTTTGCCTTTTTGCATTTCTTTTTCTTGGGGATGGTCTTGATCACTGCCTCCTGTATAATGTCACTAAACTCCATCCAAAGTTCTTCAGGGACTCTGTCTATCAGATCTAATCCCTTGAATCTATTTTTCATTTCCACTGTATAATCATAAGGGATTTGATTTAGGTCATATCTGAATGATCTAGTGATCTTCCATACTTTCTTCAATTTAAGTCTGAATTTGGCAATAAGGAGTTCATGATCTGAGCCACAGTCAGCTCCTGGTCTTGTTTTTCCTGACTGCATATAGCTTCTCCATCTTGGGCTGCAAAGAATATAATCAATCAGATTTCAGTTTTGACCATCTGGTGATGTCCATGCGTAGAGTCTTCTCTTGTGTTGTTGGAAGAGGGTGTTTGCTAGACCAATGTGTTCTCTTGGCAAAACTGTTAGCATTTGACCTGCTTCAATTTGTACTTCAAAGCCAAATTTGCCTGTTACTCCTGGTAGCTCTTAACTTCCTACTTTTGCATTCCAGTCTCCTATAGTGAAAAGGACATCTTTTTGGGGTGTTAATTCTAGAAGATCTTGTAGGTCTTCATAGAATCGTTCAGCTTCTTCAGCTTTACTGGTTGGATATGGCTTTAGTATAATGGTAAATCTTGGAGAGTCTAGACATATCAATGACTATGTGGTCCCTTAGACTATTCCTCTTAAATATCAATTGCTGAATTGATAAAACATGAAGTAAGGTTTTAGAGTAGTTGGATTGCTAACAGTGGAAGACTGTAGCCCCTGCTGAGTGAGAGAAGCACAGGCCTTCTGTATTATTGATTGAAAAGAATCCTGCAGTTTGAGTCTATTCCATTTATCCTTTTGTTTTCTTTATCAGTGGATGTGTCAAACTTCTGGTTACTTTACTCTGTATGATACATCATTTCATCACTGAAATAGGGTCTCAACCCTGATTTCACTGACCTGATTAGATAACTCCAGTTATTTTAACCCTTCCATTCGTGCTGTGAGTTAATCACTTTTTTTGACAAAATCAAAACGTGCTCAAGAACACCTTTTGAATAGGCTTAAGTGTCCAGGTAGTAGTGCTCAGGTAGAAACCCCAAAATTCTGACTATAGGAGGAAAATTCCCAACTGAACACTAACTGTAAACTTTTGTTTTGAAAAAAAAAAAATTAAAAAGTTTACATGTGTTTGTAAGAAATGATACAGCGAGATTCCATGCAACATTAACCCAGTTTCTCACCATGGTGACATATTCCAAACTATAGTATAATATCCCAAAAAGGATATTGAGATTGATACAGTTAAGACACAGGCATTTCCACCACCGCAGGGATCCCATGTTGCCCTATGGGGACCACAACTACCCTCATCTTAACTCCTGTCAATTGTATATCTGTTCTTCACTTCTATAATTTTCTCAGGTTAAGAATGGTTTACATATAAAATCATGCTATAGTGGCCTTTGAGGATTTTTTATTTTCAATCAGTACAATTCCCTGGAGATTCTTTTGTTTTATTGTATATATCAATAGTTTCTTCTTTTTATTATTGGAGAAGGAAATGCAACCCACTCCAGTGTTCTTGCCTGGAGAATCCCAAGGACGGGGGAGCCTGGTGGGCTGCCGTTTATGGGGTCACACAGAGTCGGACACGACTGAAGCGACTTAGCAGCAGCAGCAGCAGCAGCAGTATCCCATGGCGGAGAAGGCAATGGCACCCCACTCCAGTACTGTTGCCTGGAAAATCCCATGGACGGAGGAGCCTGGTGGGGTGCAATCCATGGGGTCACTAAGAGTCAGACACGACTTCACTTTCACTTTTCACTTTCATGCATTGGAGAAGGAAATGGCGACCCACTCCAGTGTTCTTGCCTGGAGAATCCCAGGGACGGGGGAGTCTGGTGGGCTGCCGTCTATGGGGTCGCACAGAGTTGGACACGACTGAAGCGACTTAGCAGCAGCAGTATCCCATGGTATGAATGTGAAAGTGAAAGTGTCAATCACTCAGTCAAGTCCAACTCTTTGTGACTCCATGGACTGTACCCCGCCAGGCTCCTCTCTCCGTGGGATTCTCCAGGCAAGAATACTGGAGTGGATTGCCATTCCCTTCTCCAGGCGATCTTCCCAACCCAGGGATTGAACCTGGGTCTCCCATATTGTAGGCAGATTCCTTACCATCTGAGCCACAGGGAAGCCCCTAGTATGAATATACTACAGTGCATTTAACCATACATCTGAGTTGTTCAGGTGTTAGAACTACTATGAATATTTGTGTACATGTTTTGTTATAAACATAAGTTTCATTCATCTGGGATAAATATTCTGAAATATATATATGTAAAGGCAGAGGCCCTAGAAGATAGAGAATTTAGAAACAAACATTTTAGAATATTTATTTCTATGCCTTAAAAAAAGAAAAACTTCCTTAGATTTTGATAGGAATAAACCAACACATGAATTTTAGAGTTGACATCTTTGCTATATCAGTTATTCTGGCTCATGAAATAATGTATCTTCATTTAGTTAGCCTTTCTTTGACATTTTTCATGAACATTTGTCACTTCCAGCATACATATTCTATCTACGTTTTCATGTTTTAATTTTCTTTGAAGCAATTATAATTGGTACAGAATTCATCACTTTTGATTCTATACATTTATTTTAATATATAAAATTTAATTGATTTTTTCATGTATTATCTTGTATATTTTTATCCTGTGACTTTAGTGAACTTAGTAGAGTGAACTTAGTAGTTATAGCAATTTTTTGCAGACTTCAGGGACTTTTCTATGTAGATAATCATCTCTTATGCAAATAAAGACAATTTTATCTTTTCCTTTTTAATCTATATGTCATTTATTTCTTTTTCTTTTCTCATTACAGTTACTACAAATTACAGTTCTATTTGGATAAGAATTATGCAAGGGAGGAAGATGTTTGCCAAACAAGTGTGTTGAAAAAAATGTTAAGATGCTCAGATTTATGAGGTTCTGGCCAGTCTGTTTCAAGAACAGCGATTATGTGTATTGTTTTCTTGTAATTAATTTTAACATTACTTAGATCATATGTGTTTTCTGATTTAATAGGCATATTGAAAATGCTCAAAAGTCATAAGCATTCCACAGAACATAACTAGTCTATAGTTACTTATATTCCTCGTGAATCAAAATTTCAGATAAGAAAAGCACTAATTATTGTTTCAAAGTGGTAGCACGTGTGTGCATTCCAGAGGTCATGATGAAAAGTGGCACTCTTTAAATAAAGAAAATATCATTAGCCAAATCTGTTTTTTAAAAAAATAGAGAAATAGGGGGAAATGTGCAAATGAAGTTCTAAGCCAAATAAATATATCATATCCAATCCTCTTTCATTGCTATAGATTTTATCCCCAGTTTGACAAAAATTGGCTATTTATATATTATTTTTGAGTTACTGTTATGATGGAAAACACTAAGAGAAAAATTCTAACTTCAGCCCACTAAAAGCTAGCCATCAGAAATGTATTCAACAAAATAAGATCTGGACAATGATAACTTGTCACTGAATACAAATGTTAAGTTTCATGTCAGTGTATCTGTTTTAAAGTGTCAGGTGGGGAAGATGGGGGAAAAGGCTCTCAGAGAAACAGGCTGGGCTGTACTTGCTGGAAAGATTTCATGTACAGTGCTGCCGCTGGCATTACAGGTCCACTGCTTTCTGGAAGAGTAATCGTAATCAATTTATACCTCATTGGATTTTCATTGAATTAATGTGAGCTGATCCATGTAAAGCATATGTCTGACTCATTGAAAGTGGTCAATAAATGTTAGATATTATTATGATTATAACACATAAAGGCACTACTTTAGTTAATTAAATGGCATTCTTCCTACTGTAGCACCCACTGTAAAGACCTAAATTTTATTATTTATCATTTATCTTTCTCACACACACATAACTATA
The DNA here is from genome assembly GCF_002263795.3 of Bos taurus. Taxonomy (NCBI): domain Eukaryota; kingdom Metazoa; phylum Chordata; class Mammalia; order Artiodactyla; family Bovidae; genus Bos; species Bos taurus. The sequence continues at coordinate 22,926,538 of NC_037354.1, forward strand.
TGCAAGATAGTGTTGAACATTTTATGTAATACTGAATAATGTTTAATCCAGTGTAATAAAACTAATTTAGTAAGTCTTTCAGAAGCATTTAAGTGAAAAGTATGTATGATCCCAATAAGGAGGAGTAAAATGAAAAATAAATGTAGGAAATGAATTCTATATTAAATTTTGGAACATAAAAAAATAAAGCAGCACAACAAATCAAAAAAATGTAATTAGGAACATGTTGGCATAAACTTTACCATTGACAGGATATAATCATTTACATTGAATTCATTTGCTCCTTAGTACTTAGGAAAATATGTATTACTATCTTCACTTTGCAAACTGAGTCTCAAGTTAAGTGACTTTCACAAAATACATGCAGCTATCAATAGCAGACAAGGAAGTATATCTATTTTTCCTCACTAACGTCCAGTCTCATTTCCACTTCATTTTATCTTTGTCAATATATGCATGTGTATACAATACATTCAGATCCGGAATTAGGATTTCTGTAACAAGAAGGAGAGCTTCTAGGATCTGATTTATTTAGTACCTAGGTCATTATTTCAAGCAGTTGTAGTCTAGAAAAAGTTAGCGGTAAAGAGGAATGAGCATACTTAAATACTACATATCTGACTTTCTCAACTAAATCATAGAGCATTCCTGGGATAAACTCTCTATCTTCATGTAGCTATGTAAATTGAAAGCTTAGAATAAGCCAAACAGTGTCATGAGAAGAGATTGAGATAAATGATTGATGTTAGAATTACTTTGGAAAAACAGTAACATAATCTTGGTCTGTGATTTAAAAGGTCTATTGCAATTTGAGAAAGAACTAATTTTACTTTTAACTCAACTGTATAGTCATTAATCAGGCTGACCTTTGTCTTCAAAAGGAACGTGCTAGAGTGTGTCAAAATGAATTTTATTCCTAATTTCACCTGTGGAGTTTTGTGTCAGTATGCTTTGCATAAGTAGATAAAGTTTCCATGTTCCTATAAATCATAACAAGGGCAATGTTTCATTTCACTATAAAGATTAGAAGGGAAAGAGGAAAGGAGAAAGGAAAAAATATTATAAGCTTGAATGGGTTCCTGTCATTTTCCAATTACTAACCAGATGCATTAATTTTCTGTTGCTGCTGTAATAATTACACAAACAGTGGCTTAGGAGGCACATATTTATTATTTACAGTTCTAGGGGCTAGAAGTCTGCACCGTTTCTCACTAGGCTAAAATCGTGCTCCTTTCAGGAAAGCCATTTTCTTGCCTTTTGCAGCTTCTAGAGGCCTTTGATAGTCCTCTGCCCCTGGCCCCTCCCTTTATTTTTAAAGCCAGCAATAGCAAACCAAGCTGTTCTCACATTGCCACCTCTCTGATTCTCCATATTCTGACTCCTTCATTCATTTCTAATGATCCTTGTGATTATTTTAGACCCTCCTAGATAACCCAGGATAATTTTCCTATCTTGAAGTAGTCAGATCAGCAATTTTAGGTCCACTTGCCATCTATTAAATAAAATCCCCTTTGCTTTTAAGGCAGCATATTCACAGGTTTCAGAGATTAGGATTTGGATCCTTGGGGGGATGGTGAGGAAGACAATTATTCTGCCACCACACTAACTGATAATTGACATGTTTCATCAAACAATAAATTTTTTTTTTTAACAAACTGAGATTTCTTGGAAGGAGGAATAACTATAGGTTTCCTACTGTCTTGAATTCAGGCCCTAGTGGCTCAGTGGTAAAGAACCTGCCTGCAAGGCAGGAGATGAAAGAGAGATGTGAATTTGATGCCTGGGTAGGGAAGGTCCCCTGGAGAAGGAAATGGCAACCCACTCCAGTATTCTTGCTTGAAGAATTTCATGTACAGAGGAGTCTGACGGGCTACAGTCCCATGGGGTCACAGAGTCAGATATGACTGAGCGACTAAATAATAAAACAACACAAAATAAACACACCAGACTAGGACTAGTGTATTTGTGCCTAGGCCATAATTAGCTTTTCTAACTTTGGGTCCTCTAAATGCTGTATGCCTTTGGGTCAGTTATTTAGCCTGTCTGTGCCTTGGGTTCTTCAGCTGTAAAATGGGGGTGTTATCTGACTTAATATTGGTTTAGTAGTAGTAATAGTCATCATTATATTGTTACCAGTTGATTCATTTATTAGTTTCTGATTTCCTACAGGGTAAATCTAAGGATCAATAATATTTTGTGTGAGGGAACACTATACAAATGACTTGAAATTAGGGCAAAGTAATTTCCTCTTTGCAATGTGGCCAAACTGAAAAAGAAGTTCCAAACTGCCTCCAGCAATTGGCTAACTCAAAGATCAAGGCTGTTGCATAATTCAATAGCTCTTTCGTCCCTGGGTTGAAAGGTAACTGGCGAGGCACTTGGGGATGACTCTCCTGTGCTGTTTGTGCTAAACCTTCTTCCTGGGGCTCTGAGAAGCAGAGAGACAGGAAGCACGTGCAGAAAGTAGGATGTAGTGCTCGTGAATCTGAGATGCCCTGGAGCTCTTCACTCACATCTGTGGGTGAAGTCACATGTAAGGCGAGTTGCCCATTTCCATCAGAAATTAAAACATAATAGGTTTTAGGAGCTATTAATCTCATGTGATATGAATAAAAATTGAAAAGGGTGATGTTTAAGGACAATTTAATCACAACCATAAATGCTACTAGTTTTTCTGTATCAAGTAAAATACTCATTTATAGACTCAGCTTCTTATTTACGCACAGGTGTTAAAATATCACTTCTTTCCTCAAATATAAGCACAAAACGCATACAGTATTGGTGAATAACTTGTTTCATTGCTTGCTTCTTTTAAGTTTATGACTGATAAATCAAATGAATTATTTGTTGTTAATTATTGATAATTATCCTGGTTATTCTGGACTTTAAGAGAAGTGTATTGGAATAAGATTTCAGCAACCAATCTATTTACACATCATTTTCTTTTGCGTGGTGGGTGAAAAAAGCATCATGGAATCTCACCTTCAAAATTATCTGAATTTTTAATTATTTCAAACTTCCAGCCAAGTTTGAATCTTTTCTCTTATATCTCTGTAAAGTGGTCACTCTGTTTCAACACTTAATGACAGGAATAGCAAAACATCTCAAAGACAGTCTGATTTATCTTTACACTTCAGATGAAAAGTCATTTTATCTCTAAAGTAGATAACAAAATACTTCTACTTAAGATAACATCTAATTGAGATACAGCTGCCATTTAAGAATTGTATACATCTTGGTGAGGTTAGCTAGCTCAGTTTTTAGAAAAATACTTTTGCACAACCCTTTATGTGTTAAAGTAGAAAACTTTAAGACAAGTGACATTTCCTGAATTTCTTTGCGTATTAAGCAGTAAGTTTGAGTTTTTAACTGGGGCAAAGGAGAAATAAAAAGGCTTCCAGGCGGTGCTAGTGGTAAAGAATCCACCTACCAATGCAGGAGACATAAGAAACATGGGTTCAATCCCTGGGTGGGAAAGATCTCCTGGAGGAGGAAATGGCAACCTATTCCAGTATCCTTGCCTTGAGAATCCCACGGACAAAGGAGCCTGATGGGCAACAGTCCATAGAGTCGCAAAGAGTGGGACAGGACTGAAGTAACTTAGCACTCAAACACCCAAGAGTAAGAGGAGGAAGTAAAGGCGAGTACAACTTGAAAATAAAGCTGCCATATGGAATTTTGACTAGTAAAAATTGTATTGGCCATTTTAAGAAATCAGATATTTATGCATATCGTATGGATATCTAATACTGTTGCTACTGCTACTGCTACTGCTAAGTCGCTTCAGTCGTGTCCGACTCTGTGCGACCCCATAGACGGCAGCCCACCAGGCTCCCCCATCACTGGGATTCTCCAGGCAAGAACACTGGAGTGGGTTGCCATTTCCTTCTCCAATGGATATCTAATACTCACTTTTAATTCATGCTATTCAGTAATGTCCTATAATATTTTAAATGACTAAAATAGTCCATTTATTAAACTACATAGTTTATCAATTAGTTCCCTACTTTTGGACATTTAGGTTGTATACAGTGAACCTAAACAGAGTCGTTATCAACTTTCTTGTACCTGCAGCTTTGTGCACATGATATCTCTTGAGGATAAATTCTTTGAAACTGAATTGTTTGTTCAGTGTTTAAGGATGAATAAAGATTTTAATCATTTTGCCCTCATACGAGCAGTGCCTGATAATTCTCATATGCCTGAACCACTATGGATTACTAAGTCTTTTAAACTGACTACACACACGAATAATGCTAAGCAATGGTGAAGTGCACATTATACTGTAATATATAATACATATGTATATGTATATAATATATAATAGTATATATATGTTATACATAAGATATATATATATCATAGTTATATTTTATAGGTGCATTTGTGTTTGTTTTTATATATATAATAATGTATATATTATATATAATACATAATATGTATGTATGTAATATATATTTTATATATATATATATAAATCTCCTCCTTTGAGGAGGAGAAGAAAATCTTTTTTAATTTTTGCAAGTGAGAAAATTAAGGTTTCAAATAATTAAATGATTTATTCTATTTCTAATGAGACAACAAATTGACCTAGCATGCAAGCTATTATATCATGTGTTCTCTCTAATGTTACTCTAAGTAGCAAAACTATATACTTTCTGATACTTTTTCTAGTGAACTGACATAATGAATATTGTCATACAATAATTTAATTGGATAGAAAACTTTGGATTGTATAATTTTGAGTCTGATTTCTATTTTTTATGCCATATAGGACTTTAGTCACTATAATAACAATACAAATAAAACCTTTATAATATGAAACAAGCATAGAAATTTGGTAATAGGTAACATTATTTTATTTTAATTGAAGTATAGTTGATTTACAGTGTTGTGTGTTTTCTGGCATACAGCAAAATGATTCAGATGTGTGTATATATATATTTTATATATATAATTATTCAGTTATATATGTATATTCTTTTCCAGATTATTTTCCATTACAAGTTATTACAAGATATTGAATATAGGTCCCAATGCTATACAGTAGTCCTTGTTGGTTATCTATTTTATATATAGATGTTGTCCAGACAACTGTATATAGTTTAAGTCATGTCTGATTCTTTGTAACACCATGGACTGCAGCCTGCCAGGCTTCCCTGTCTTTCACTATTCTAGTGTGTATCTGCACCATGCTATTTTAAAATAGCTGTCTAAAACAGTTGACTGCTTTTTCTTAAAAGGGTTGTTTTTTTTTTTTTTTCCAGTGTAAAAATGCTCTTTTTACAGGTTCCACAAATACTTTAAAATAGTCAGTTTCCAAACAACCACATGTTGGCATCCATTTGCTATGAATCTAAAGTGGAAAGCAGTGAGATAAAGGAGCACTCTATTCAGCTTTGAAAACACTACAAACCTAAATCATGAATTGATTTTTCTAATCTTTTGGTTGCTAGAAGAGACTCAAATAAAATTTCATCTCATCTTAGTTTTCATTTGTAAGGTTCTGATTAACAGCAATGTGGAGCTGCTTTGGATTTTTTTTTTCCTAGTGTATTGACTAATTCATTCAGGTTAATTTTTTTGTGTGTGACTTACCCATATTTTAGTCTTTTTTAATGAGCTAGGTTTTTTTTTCTTATTGATTTGTAGAAGATCTTTATATTTTCTGGATGTCAATTATTTATCAGTAACACATTTTATAGACTGTGTGTGTGTGTGTGTTTGTGTGTTATATCTTTTGTGTGAATTACCCATATTTTCGTATTTTATATTCAGTCCCTGGGTCAGGAAGATCCCCTGGAGGAGAGCATAGCAACCCACTCCAGTATTCTTGCCTGGAGAACCCCATGGATAGAGGAACCTGGTGGGCTATACAGCCGTTTGGTTGGCAAAGAGTCAGACACAACTGAAGCAACTTAGCACACGCACACACAGTGTCTTTTATTAAGAAAAACTTTATGTTAAAATAGTCAAATTTATCAACTACTTTAAAGCTTCATATATTTTTTGTCTTAAGAATTTATTCTCACCTTCCCATAAGAAGTATATTCTTTGACTTTAAAGTTTCTGTAAGACCAGGGGGTTTACATTGGTACCAGAATGCAGTTTTAATTTGCTTTATTTTGATCACTAATGAATATTTTTTTAGTTGGTTATAGGCTATTCATGATACTTCTTTTGTAAGGTTTCTCTTCAAGTTCTTAGTTATTTTCTATTGGTTTATCTTTTTCTTATTACTTTTAAGAGTATTTTTGTGTATTTGGAAATCACTCTTTTTTTAATTATATGTGTTGTAATTATCTCCTTTAGGGTCAAAGTCTGCCTTTCCGTTGCTTACGGTGTCCTTTGTTGAGAGAAATTCTTGATTTGAATGTATCTAACATCATTTTTTCCTTTACTATATGGCAAATGTGAATTCTCTGATCTGAATTAGAATTCTCTAATCTGAAGTAAAAGATATGCTCCAGTATTGTCTTCTACACATTTTATAATTTTACCCAAATTTTTAATACAGCTGAAATTGATCTTTGCATGTGGCAATAAATATGGTTTGATTTTCCCGTATGGTTAAACAATTATTCTAGCATCATTTATAGAATAGTTACTTGTTTCCACACTTATGTTCAATAGTAACTATCATAAATCAAGTTTCCATATAGATGGAAATTTGTTGGTCTGTTTCTGAAACCTCTTCTACCCCATTGGTCTATTTCTCTGTCTCTACCACAGTCAAAGTGACTTAGGAACTAGAACCTTATAATAAATGTTTCTATCTGTTAGGGAAAAATCGCCATGGATTTGGGAAGGAGAGGTTCAGAATTTTCCTATTATTCTTGGCCCAAGACTCTTATATATTTTGCTTTTAGACTTAGCTTGTCAAGTCCTAAGAAAATAGTGTTGATGATCTGATAGATGCATTAAGATAGATAGCATTAAGTCTATTCAAGATTTGGGGGAAAATTAACAACTTTAAGTTAAGCTCTTATTTATGTTCACATTATCCTCTCTTTATACTTAAAATTGCTTTAAAGCCTTTTGATTAAATTTAATAATTCATTCTCTAAAGTGATCACAGACATTTATTACATTTTAAGTCAAAGCAATTCTCTTATCAATCTTATTAAATTTTCTGCAGGTTCTTTTATATTTTCTATGTAGACAACCATAGTATATATATGAAGATGATATTTTTTTTTCTTTTTGCCCTCAAACAGCCTCTATTTCATATACCTGTGTTTTTTCTCCTCTTACTACCATGTGGTGAGAGAAGAACTATACCAGAATTGAATTGAAGTGGAGAATCTAGTCAAAAGGTTAAACCATATTGTACCTTTGTAAAGTTGCTGCCTTGAGCAAAATGTTTTAACATGTCACCAATAAATTTGAGGATGCTATAGGTTTTATGGAAAATGTTTCTAATTGATGGTCATACATTCACTTACATTCCTATTATTCTTAAAAGTAGTAATTACTACTGTTGTTATTAATCATAAAAGAATGCAAAAGTTTTAGAATGATTTATCTATATCTTTTGATATGGGTACATGTTGTTCATAAAAAAATTATTATGGAGAATTTTATCAATTTCCTGCTGTTAAACCAAGTTTATATCTTATGATAAATTTAAAAGAAATTGTCCTGGTATTTCTTAATTTTTGGTTTTAGCATGATAATATTGTCTTTAGGATGTTGGTATCTGTAGTTTTGAATAAATATGAACCATTAAATTTCCTATCTTATTTTGCTCTTGTCCAGATTTTCCCTGAAAATTCTTAATATATTTGGACCTCATCTATCAGTTTTTTCCCAAATCTCTAGAGAAGTTTCTATTAGATAAAAACTCTATTTAGAGCTACTGTCAGGACTCACAAACAACATCTGAGTCTGGTACTCTCTGCTACTGCTAAGTCACCTCAGTTGTGTCCAACTCTACGTGACCCCATGGACTGCAGCCTACCAGGGTCCTCTGTCCGTGGCATTTTCCAGGCAAGAGTACTGGAGTGGGGTGCCATCGCCTTCTCCACTGATACTCTCTAGCAAGGTGTTATAAACTACTTATGCACACACGCTCAGGCACTCTTACAGATATGTATATTTATATCTCAACTTTGGAAAAAGCAAGAGAATTCCAGAAAAACATCTATTTCTGCTTTATTGACTATGCCAAAGCCTTTGACTATGTGGATCACAATAAACTATGGAAAATTCTGAAAGAGATGGAAATACCAGACCACCTGATCTGCCTCTTGAGAAATTTGTATGCAGGTCAGGAAGCAACAGTTAGAACTGGACATGGAACAACAGACTGGTTCCAAATAGGAAAAGGAGTATGTCAAGGCTGTATATTGTCACCCTGTTTATTTAACTTCTATGCAGAATACATCATGAGAAATGCTGGACTGGAAGAAACACAAGCTGGAATCAAGATTGCTGGGAGAAATATCAATAACCTCAGATATGCAGATGACACCACCCTTATGGCACAAAGTGAAGAGGAACTAAAAAGCCTCTTGATGAAGGTGAAAGAAGAGAGTGAAAAAGTTGGCTTAAAGCTCAACATGCAGAAAACAAAGATCATGGTATCCGGTCCCATCACTTCATGGGAAATAGATGGGGAAACAGTGGAAACAGTGTCAGACTTTATTTTTCTGGGCTCCAAAATCACTGCAGATGGTGACTGCAGCCATGAAATTAAAAGACGCTTGCTCCTTGGAAGGAAAGTTATGACCAACCTAGATAGCATATTCAAAAGCAGAGACATTACTTTGCCAACAAATGTTCGTCTAGTCAAGGCTATGGATTTTCCTGTGGTCATGTATGGATGTGAGAGTTGGACTGTGAAGAAGGCTGAGCGCCGAAGAATTGATGCTTTTGAACTGTGGTGTTGGAGAAGACTCTTGAGAGTCCCTTGGACTGCAAGGAGATCCAACCAGTCCATTCTGAAGGAGATCAGCCCTGGGATTTCTTTGGAAGGAATGATGCTAAAGCTGAAACTCCAGTACTTTGGCCACCTCATGTGAAGAGTTGACTCATTGGAAAAGACTCTGATGCTGGGAGGGATTGGGGGCAAGAGGAGAAGAGGACGACAGAGGATGAGACGGCTGGATGGCATCACTGACTCGATGGACGTGAGTCTGAGTGAACTCCAGGAGTTGGTGATGGACAGGGAGGCCTGGCGTGCTGCGATTCATGGGGTCGCAAAGAGTCGGACACGACTGAGAGACTGATCTGATCTGATGCTTTCTACAATATAAATCAACATTTTGTATTGAAAATATTGCATCTCTGCTTAGCCAAAGGTGAGATATCTGCTGAGTATATCAGTTGATTTCAGAAATATAAAATCACAGATAAGGATTTTATTTTTCTGTTGTACCTTAACCTGGATTTGCCAGGACTGACTTCTTCATATCAAAAGATCTAATGCTAAAATCTGAAGCATAATTTTTGTGGCTCAGAGGGCCACCATCTTTAAAGATACTTGGTATGGCGCATAAACAGCCCACCCACATAAAACACAGGGTTCCAGAATAGCTTTAGCATTCTAAAGATCCCCAGATTTGCTTGTGGATACTTAGGCTGGTTATGATTTGAATACAGTTTTAATGGCTTGCTCTGCTTGGGATTGTTCTAAAGGTACTTGTAAAGGGGTTCATGGCAATCATGTCAGGGATTGTGATGGGTTTTCTTGGCTGAAGAACCATCATTATAGGGGATAACGACGTTAGTTCTGGTGAAAACCTGCCACTTCTTTATATTAATTAAAAGCGGTGCTATCAAACCTCTTGTGAGAAGAAAACAAACACAAATAAATGGAGCTCTCTTTGTTTCCCTTTTGGCACACAATGAATTACATGGCACGTGATAACATAAAATTCACAGGAGCAATCTGGAACAACAAGAGGTAAAAAGAAAAAAAAAAAGAAAAAACAACCTCACAGGAACAGCAGGATGAAGGGTATTTGTTTTGGCGTTAGCAAGTGCTTTCTTTCTGACTGTTCCCCAGCTGGCCTCAATCTATGAATGCCATACTACCCTGTTATTGAAGGATAGACTTTTGAGAGTTGCATTTTTCACCTCAATTTTTACAAAATTTGGTTATTCCTAAAAGCGTGAAAACATATGTATTAAGTCAGGTTGCCTATATAAAGATTCCAAATTATAATTTTGTCCACAACTGCACAGACACTCAGAAAATGACTGGTGATGCTCTGATGTTTTGGAATAATTTAGGTATCTTGAGATAAGCAAAGTCTAAGTAAATTATGTTTAATAAGATACCATTTTAAAAGTCCTAGTTGCATTCAGATGCTGATTTGTATATATGTTAACTGTGTAACTCAGGTCCATAAAGCCGTTTATAGAATTAGCATCTTTTGAACACACTTTTTTTTTTTAATTGAAGTAAATGATTGTAAGACGTTTCAAATACAGGCATACCTTATTTTTGTGTGTGTTTTGCTTTATTGCACTTTGCAGATACAGTGTTTTATACAAACTGAAGGTGTGGGACTACCTTGTATTAAGCAGTTCTATGAGCACCATTTTTCCAACAGTATTTGCTCGCTTCATAGCTCTGCGTCACATTTTGATAATTCTTGCAATATTCTGATCCCCTCACCAAAAAAAAAAAAAAAAAATGACCCTCTGGAGGCTCAGATGATGGTTAGCAATTTTTAGCAAGGAAATATTTCTAATTAAGGTATGTACATTTTTTTAAGTCACTTAATACACTATAGTATAAACACAACTTTAATGTACTCTGGGAAACCAAGACGTTTGTGTAACTTGCTTTATTCCTTGTATTTGATTTCTTACCCTGGTTTGGAACCAAACCCACAATATCTCCAAGGTATATCTGTAAATACATAAACACGTGTCATATCTGAAGCCACTAAAGAGAGTTGGGTACTGTCTCTTCTGGATAACTTTTCTATGGATTTCTATTTTCCATAGAATGTGCTTTAATGGCAATATGTCAAAAGTTATCAGGGAAACACCATTAGGAAGTAGAAGTGCTACTGAGATGAGTCCCTGTTCTTGTGCATTTCACTGCAATGATCAGCATGGTATGCCAGTCGGAAGCACAGTCTTCCTGCTCATGACTAACAGCGGTAGAAAGACCATCTTACTTTTCTCCAGGAAATAGTTTAAACACGGATAAAGAGCCTGAAGAATAAGATGAAAAGGCAGGCTTGAAGTATTCACTTTCTTTTCCCAAAGAACCTGAGTTTATGGTATAATTAACTGTACATTTTGAGATAAATGATTTTCCCATGGATCAGAAAGCTTTAATTGCATGTGGATTAATTAATGAAAGTTTATAAAGAAAACGCTATACAGAAAAATGTACCTGCATGAAAATGAATGTGACCTTCAAGAAGCAAACCTAGTATTAGCTATGCTATCTGAGATTTGGACATTTACGTTAAATGTCCAAACCTCAAAACAAAATGTACTACTAGATTAAGTGTCTAAAAGCCTGCAAAGATTATTTAAATGTAGTAAAATAAATAATTCACATAGAGGGCTCATCTTGTTAATTTTCCAAATCTCATCATTAATTAATTTTCATGAACTGTTTTGCAAAAAAATAACAAAAAATATAAGATAGTTTCTAATCAAGTAATTTCATATTTTGATGTTTCAGCCTCTGAGTGTGTACATTGAATTGATTTGTCACATGCAGCTGCCTTTTGATAAATCCGTAATAAAAGAATCTTATGATTGTGTTTCCTCAAGATGTGCTTCTGGTGACACATGTTCATTTACGACTTTTAAAGATGTCAGGCATATATTGCATCTTATTCCTTTTAGTGATTATTAAGGAAAAGGGCAAAATGACAAAGTTAGTAATTAGAGACCTTGGAATTACTTATTATTTTCAGAAAATATATATCCTAAGAGTGAATAATGAAAGCTCTGCTTGACCTTCTGATATTCTTTTCTGAAGGTGAAAATTTGAAAGAGGTATTATTTATATATCTTTTTCCTAGATGTAATTTCCGTCAAGTGTCATTCAATTTGAAAATACTGATTTTTCTTTTCTGTTTTCTCCACACAGGCTTTTAAATTTCAGTTATTTTTTGCCTCATTAAAAAGAGTAGAAGGAAATAACATAGAGTTGTTTCTCTCTAAAAATCAGAGATAAGTGCTAGAAAAATACAAGCTACTTGAAGGTTATAAAATATTAATGAGAAGGGTCTCTGTATTATTTCAAGTCTTAATATATTTAAGTTTAATTTTCTTTGTTAATGACAAAGCATTTTATTTTTTAATACATTTCATCTTGAGGGAAATAGTTTTTTTCTAATGTATTTTCCATCTGATCATCAAGTATCTTTTCCATGGTCTCTTTTTATCTTCTGAAAACCTTCAGAAGTAGAAAAAAGGACATAATTTGCCATCTGAGAGAAAATGCCTTAAGATACTTTTTAATTATGAAAAATGCTGACTGAAAAGTAAAAACAGATTTTGAAATAATATATATTCAGAAATATTGGCAGCTTATTCTCTACTCTCAAATGAACAACATGGTAGGGGTTTGTTTGTGTTTCAAAGAGACAATTTAACAATATTGTTTCCCTGTTTTACTAGAAAAATTAACACTGGGTAGGCTCATAATAACAGTGTTAATAAATTCAGACCATCACCTAAGGATATTAATAACCTGATTTGTATTGAAATATGAAACAAAGAAATATAATGAGAAACAGGAACAGCAAGTTTTATAGATCAATCATAAAATACCACAGAATAATTTTTGTTATTCATACTTTTATCAATTTTTTCATTCTCATTCTTTCTTTCATTTACTGATCCTTAATTATATATCAGAATCTAAGATCAGTACTAAGCATACAAAATATATTAGGACAAAGTCCTTGAGCTCAAGGAATTCATAAGTTCCTGGGGAGTTTAAAATGAATTCAATGCAATATGATAACTGCTATGTACAGTAGGTACAGTAATTTTCATAAGGAGTTGGAGCTGAGTAGAAAGAGAAAGAGGAAGTGCATGAAGGGTACAGAAAATGTTTCATGGAGAAAATCATCTAGAATCAGATCCTGAAGAATGAGTAGATTACCATCAAAGGGATGAGAAACTCTTTGGAAAAGCCCCTGATGCTGGGAAAGATAGAGGGCAAGAGGAGAAGGGGTCGACACAGGATGAGATGGTTGGATGGCCTCACTGACTCAATGGACATGAGTTTGAGCAAGCTCCAGGAGATAGTGAAGGACAGGGAAGCCTGGTGTGCTGCAGTCCATGGGGTCACAAAGAGTTGGCCATGACTAAGTGACTGAAAACAATAACAACAGAAAGAAGTGATACTCTTGACAGTTATAGACATTTCAAAATCTGCAAAGGTTTTATTGTCACTGGAGTATAAAGTACAGAGAACTGCTGAGAGGTGAGCCCTACTCAGGAATTTGGGTTTGACTTCCATAGACAATTGGATTCCAGAAGCATCTTAAGTAAGCATTATAGTCAGCTTAGCATTTCCAAATGTTAGTTAGTGGTGGCATCAAGGAATAATTGAGAGAAAATTTAGGTGATACTCAATTTGTAGAAAGAAGTAAACTAATCTGGATGTTGAACAAAAAAGGGCATCTCAGGATAGTTCCCCAGTTTCTGACTATTAGGGCATGATGGTACCATTAATCAAACTAGAAGGGTTAAAAAGAGGAAAAAAGCTTTGAAGAAGAAAGTCGTGAATTATTGATCAGTATTTGCCAATTACCTTTTATGTGTAAGATACCATGTTGTACACAAGAATACAGTGGGATATAAGGAATGTCTGATTTTTTTTTTCAGTCTAGAAGGGGAGTAGCATATAATTTAGCATCTAAAATTTCAGAATAGATATCCATGTTTCTTAAGTTCTACAGTCGTGTCCAACTCTGTGTGACCCTGGGGACTGTAGCCCACCAGGCTCCTCTGTCCATGGGGATTCTCCAGGCATGAATACCAGAGTGAGTTGCCATTTCCTACTCCAGGGGGTCTTCCTGACCCAGGGATCAACCCTTGTCTTTTATGTCTTCTGCATTGGCAGGCAGGTTCTTTGCCACTAGCGTCACCTGGGAAGCCCCAAGAATAGATATGATAGCTTCCAAATTGGTGGTAAACCCCAAATTTATTCGCAGAATGAACAGATTGTATTTACCTTAAAAGGTGGGAAAATAAGTAAACGATTTTATAAATGAGTAGAGGAAAATAAGTCTGAATGAATGGATTTTAAATTCAAGCAGAAGGGTTTTTTTAAATATATCAGTTTTTAATCGGGGTATAATTGCTTTTCAATGTCATGTTAGTTTCTGCCATGCATCAGCATGAATCAGCAGTAGGTGTACATATGTCCCCTCCCTCGTGGCCTCCCTCCCACCTCCTATCCCATCCCACCCTTCTTGGTTGTCACACAGCACTGGGATGAGCACCTTGCATCATATAGCAAATTCCCACTAGCAATCTAGTTTATGTATGGTAGGGTATATGTTTCAATACGACTCTCTCAATTCATTCCACACTGTCCTTCCCCAAATGTGTTCACAAATCTGTTCTCTATGCCTGCGTCTCCACTGTTGACCTGTAAATAGTTTCATCAGTTATTAATGTTAATTAATACATGATATTTGTTTTTTTAATCAGTCTTGAATGGTGGGCAAAAATGGTATCCGAGAAAATTATTATGCGTTTTCTTATAGGTTAGGTGTTACAGGTGGTATTTTATGCAGTTAGTTGGAAGGAGGAATAACATTTAGACTATTAAAGTAACACAAGTAAGAGACATAGTGTATCTTAAAATGAGTTGACATTTCTCTTTTTAAAGGGTAATGATGCTTTGAGAATTCCAAGAAACTCATTTTAATGGAGTAAAAGAAATGGTAGTTAATAATTTACTTTTGCCAATGTTATTACTCTGCCCCTTCCCCCAAATAACTTTTCTGTCAATTTGTAGGGGCAAATATATTTCCACTTGTATTAAGGAGAAATGAAAAGAGGTATAGTGTACAGGTTTCAACATGTCTGAGAAAAAATTATGTAACTGTGACAGTTAAAAATTGAAGGTACCTGAGGATCATTTTATTTGGAGCTTCATTTTACAAATAGCAACTGGGGAGCAGGGTTTAAATACTTGTCAGAAATCAAAGAATGACTTAGGAGCAGATTTGGGAATAAAGTGAAACTGTGTTCCCTATCCAGTCTTTTACTTTACCAGTTTAGATCTGAGGTGGGCAAGGAGGGGTGGCAAGAGATACAGATAAAGGGAAAAGAAACCAAGGTGTGAAGACTGCCAAAGAATTCGAAATATTCAGTATGTGTGTGTGTTAGTCACTCAGTCATATCTGACTCTGTGATGCGAAGGACTGTAGCCTGCCAGGCTCCTCTGTCCATGGAATTCTTCAGGCAGGAATACTGGAGTGGATTGCCATTTCCTTCTTCAAGGGATCTTCCCAACCCAGGGATCAAACCCTGGTCTCCTGCATTGCAGGCAAGTTCTTTATTATCTGAGCAATCAGGGAAGCCCAGTAAGCATAGGTTTAAATTTGAAGATAATGAATAAGAGCAATCCTTCTGGCCCTTGAGGTCTATATAAACTTGCCCTGAACCTCACCCCCATTCTACTGCAGGAATTTAAAATGCTGCCTAAGTTCCCGTTAATTGTCATGGAAAGGGGGTAGGGGAACAGATACTCCGTTCTCTTAAACTTTTTCACCTCGTGTCTCGTATTATCTCTTCTGTCCCATATCGATCTGGTAGTGACATTCATACTCTTCTTTGTCCCTTTCAAAAAAAAAAAAAAATATATATATATATAATGGTCATGGTAGATTTTATTGAAAAACTGAAGGCAGTTAAGAGAGCTTGTCGGCAACTGTCTAGACAAATAACAATAGAATTTACACGTTTCTACTCCTGAGTCTGAGTGAACTCCGGGAGTTGGTGATGGACAGGGAGGCCTGGCGTGCTGCAATTCATGGGATCGCAAAGAGTCAGACACGACTGAGCAACTGAACTGAACTGAACTGAACTCCTTCTTAGCTTCCTTTCACAGAGTGCTCCAGTCTTTCTTGTTTCCTTTGTTCATGATCCTTCTGGGTTTTCTCTTTTCTCTTCTTCTTTCTAGTTCTCCAGAACAGCAAGCACTCTGTGCTAGACCCTAGCCCCCTCCTTTGAAGCCTTTCTGGCAGCATATAGAGACCCTCATGAACATCTCTCTTCCTAGGCAGCTTTCTGCTGCTGTGTTCTTCATCTTACTTCCAAACCAAAGAAAACATTTATTTATTCTACAACTTCAGATAGACATACCAATGAATGTCTGTATTATACAGATAAAGTGTTAGGAAATGGAACCACAGAATTGAAAAAGGCCCCTGATCTCAAATAGAATAATAATAATAAAGATTTAGAAAGTGTCTTTCAATTTAATTAACAAAAAATGTATATGCATTTAATAGCATACAGGATCAAACTTGAAGATAATGAATAAATAGGAATATTTTTGGCACTGAAATCTAAATGAACTTGCCCTGAACTTCAGCCCTATTTTGGTATAGCAGTTTAAAATGCTGCCTAATGTTAATGAATATTTTGATTATTTAAGTCTCCTAATAATCCCATGGATTAGATACAAGAGGTGGTTGATATTACTCAGATTCATTCACCTTAAGATTTTAGGTTGGAATTGTTACCAATACAAAACTAAGATTTCACTTTGAGAAGAGAAATATTCTAAGGAACAATGCCTTGTACTGCTCTTTTTTTTTTAACCTTTCCTTTGATTTTTAAATGGAAACTAAAATCCTGATAGAGTTAATGACTGTTTTACCTATTCCAGTTATTCAAATGATGCATTTCTATTATATCCTGCACAAAGAACTTATAAGTATAAAATACACAAAAAGATCATAGCAATCCATCCATTTTAGTTACTAAAGGATCTACTATGCATTTTTGTTTTGTTTCCAATAATTTCAAAATTATGATGAAGTCCAATTAAAAGTAAGATCATGCTGGACATTTTTTAAGAAGAAACTTCTTTCTCAAAGCTTATTTATCCATCAATTGATCTTAACTGGTACAAGCAGCTGCATTAAGGAATTCCTTGACTTAGAGTTTTGATTAATAAAATGCACCTACTATTTAAATTCAAGAATATCTTTTCAGTGTCTAAATTTCAGATTTTAAAATTCAACATGAGACTATGTTACTTGAAGCTTTGACATTTGGGAATAGAGACTTCACTTAATAATGAGTGGACTTATGTTGGGATATTAACTCTGTAGACACAATGTGTATGTCTTCTGTGTCTGACTTTCATAAAGAAAATTGATACAGGGAATTAAGGAATATTGAATTCTTACATAAAAACTGGCACATTTTATCCTATTTAAAACTTAACATGACCTGTAAGGTTGGCATTGCCATATATGTATTTGTATCTATGGAAATTGGAGTTTGGAGAGATTAAATAGCTTGCTTGAGGTCATTTAGATGGGAAAAAGGAGCTGGGATTGCTTCCCAAACTGATTAATTTCAAAGTATATAGTGTATCCATAAGAAAACCTGAACTCCAAGATTCTAACCTTATCATAAGGTATTTAAAATCTCTGATTAGAGCTTTTCATTTTTAGATGTAGATAATCTGTTATCAAGTGTCAGTGAGAAAAATTAAATAAATAAAACTAACGTTTCAAGGCATAGAGGTATCTTTGCCTTGTATTATATCAGATCAGATCAGATCAGTCGCTCACTCGTGTCCGACTCTTTGCAACCCCACGAATCGCAGCACGCCAGGCCTCCCTGTCCATCACCAACTCCCAGAGTTCACTCGGACTCACGTCCATAGAGTCAGTGATGCCATCCAGCCGTCTCATCCTCTGTCGTCCTCTTCTCCTCTTGCCCCCCAATCCCTCCCAGCATCAGAGTCTTTTCCAATGAGTCAGCTCTTCGCATGAGGTGGCCAAAGTACTGGAGTTTCAGCTTTAGCATCATTCCTTCCAAAGAAATCCCAGGGCTGATCTCCTTCAGAATGGACTGGTTGGATCTCCTTGCAGTCCAAGGGACTCTCAAGAGTCTTCTCCAACACCACAGTTCAAAAGCATCAATTCTTCGGCGCTCAGCCTTCTTCACAGTCCAACTCTCACATCCATACATGACCACAGGAAAAACCATAGCCTTGACTAGATGAACCTTTGTTGGCAAAGTACTGTCTCTGCTTTTGAATATGCTATCTAGGTTGGTCATAACTTTCCTTCCAAGGAGTAAGCACCTTTTAATTTCATGGCTGCAGTCACCATCTGCAGTGATTTTGGAGCCCAGAAAAATAAAGTCTGACACTGTTTCCACTGTTTCCCCATCTATTTCCCATGAAGTGATGGGACCGGATGCCATGATCTTTGTTTTCTGAATGTTGAGCTTTAAGCCAACGTTTTCACTCTCCACTTTCACCTTCATCAAGAGGCTTTTTAGTTCCTCTTCACTTTCTGCCATAATATATAACTGATCACAGATTCTTCTACACAAAGCCAAAACCCTCAGTAAAATATTATCTGAAATTAACCACAATCAAATTCATGGAGCTGGTCAGTGGCTGGAGAGTCACTACATCACACAGAACTTTTTTTCACTTACTATCAAGTTGAGGAGCTGGGAGTGCCAGGTGTTTGGGGTTTCCTTTTCTTGTCCTGTGTTGGCCTTCCCAAAGGATATAGGGAGGCCAATAGTTGATAATGAACAGCTTGAGTATTGCATTATGGACAGCCATATTTGGAAGGATATATAAATTTATTTTTGTTGATTTTTTAATGGTGGGGGGGTTATTTTATGTTAGGCATTTGTAAAGAATAGCATCCTACCATAGTAGCTTATATCTAAAATTGTTTTTATATATAAAGTAGGACCACAATTCATATAGTCTGTCTTCGTTTTACCAAAAAATATGACATTGTTATTATTTTGTTTTGAGGCTAGAAATTATCATATGAATGAGAGCCAGTATTTTTTGACCATGAGGTTTGCCTGCCTCATTTTTCCTGTCCATTACAAAAACTAAGTCTTTATTTTCTCTACATCTTATAATATTCACATTAAATTATCTGAAATATCCTTTAGCACCTATACAGTGAAGCAAAACTGACACTCTGCCCTTTTGAACAATCCTTCCCAAAAGCAATAAACAAAAAATATTTATTTAGTCAATAAGTTTAAATGTATGTATTAATAAATGTCTAAGTTATGTTCCTTTTTCTCTCTTATTTTGTCTCTCTTCCTTTTTGATTTCCATGGTTTCTGTAACTTAAGATGTGAGAATTCATCACACATTTTTGTTTTCCTGAAGTGAGGGTAAAGCAGATCTGTACTTTTTGTCCGAAATAAATGTTGACTAATGGTTATATTACTGGTGGTTCAGACGGTAAAGAGTCTGCTTGCAATGCAGTAAATGCAGGTTCGATCCCTGTGTTGGGAAAATCCCCTGGTGAAGAGAATGGCAACCCACTCCAATATTCTTGCTTGGAGTAATCCATGGCCAGAAGAGCCTGGGGGGCTACAGTCCATGGGATCACAGAGTCAGACATGACTAAGCAACTAACACACACACACAATGGTGAGATTTACCAGGTAAAATATATGGTGCCAAGTAAATTTTGAATTTCAAACACACAACAAATGATTTTTTGAATAAGTATGTCCCCTGGAAGTTTGCATACTTATACTATGATTTTATGTTTAACCAAACTTCAAAATTAATTCAGTGTCGAGTATTTTAAATTGCTAAGTCTGGCAACCCCACCAATAATCTGGTATTTGTGGAACTTTCCTGTTCATGGGAAATCTATATTTATACATTTTTAAATTTTTTATACTATGAGAGTTTGTTTCTGGCTCAGATGGTTTTTATTCTTCCTTACTGATTTCCTTTTAAGATCATCCTTATTGTTTATTTACTGATGCTCTTTTGACTCATTTTGGGACACAAAGTGAAAGGATGAGATTAATTTTCTCATTATCTGGAAGTCTGAAGCTAGTTAATTATTTATGTTATGCAGTTTGCAATTTAGCCCCTTAGATGGTATGATTATACATTTTTAATTCAAGAATATTTTCTTAATAAAATCACCAATATTTTTCTGTTGATACTTAGAACTGAGACCATTATCAGGTTTTCATCCTCACTGTAAAATTAAACATTTGATAACATTCTAGTTTCACTAATATATTCTGTAGTAAGTTACTATATGTGGCATGCTGTTTCGAAGTAAATTTTGCTACTATTCATTAATTATGTTTCTGGCATATTATCTGGGAAGTTTTCAAAATTATAAAATAATAGAAATTAATTTTTGAACCCTGCACATGGATATCTATCCCATCTGTAAAATACATATTATGTTAAAATGCCAAAGGAATCTCTCCTTGAGAAATGGAGCTATGTAAAATATGTATTCAAATGCCACCCTCCACAACCACAAAATCAGAGTTTTATCTAAAACTGTTATCTTACTTCCAAAGACTTATTTCTGAGAATTGTTCACTAACATAAATAAAATATTTTACAAAATATCAAAAGAGAAAACTCCTTAGAGAAATAATTGCTCTAAATGTGTGAAAATGGTTAAATAAATAAACAGTATGCCCTACGTAGCCTCTCTAGGAAAAAACAGAACAAAACAAAAAAACTACTAAAATCCAATAATAGGTTAACAATGGTGGATGGTTTTTAGTTTACAAACTAAAATCTGTAATCTTAGGAATTTACAGGAACAGAAGGCAGTGGCACCCCACTCCAGTACTCTTGCCTGGAAAATCCTATGGACAGAGGAGCCTGGTAGGCTGCAGTCCATGGGGTCGTTAAGAGTCAGGCACTACTGAGCGACTTCACTTTCACTTTTCACTTTCATGCATTGGAGAAAGAAATGGCAACCCACTCCAGTGTTCTTGCCTGGAGAATCCCAGGGACGGGGGAGCCTGGTGGGCTGCCGTCTATGGGTTGCACAGAGTCAGACACGACTGAAGTGACTTAGCAGCAGTAGCAGCAGCAGAACCTTATACACTTACACTTCGAACCATAATATAGATGGAACCATGTAACAGATTTTGAAAACAATTTCTTCCTCCGTGATTCAAGGTGGAAGATCTGCATTACTGTTTTATGTAGAGTCCTTTGGTGATTCTAGTATATCTCCCCATGTATACACTTACTTTTTAAGGAATTTAAATTCTTTCTGTAATTTCTTAATGGCACTTTCTTCATTCCTTATGGAATCAATTTACTTTACACTGTTCTTCATGATAAGTAGAAGCAGCTTCACATTGAAGGTATAAAATCTGTATTTGTATTTGCACTGTATTATCAAGCTGCTCTTGGAGCCATTGATGGAGAAGGTATGACATTCTACACCAAGATGTTTGAATAAGATTAAACCAAAAGATAATAGAGTTTATTTCCAAGGGAATGATTTCATGTATGTAAAATTACAAAATAAAAAAAGGAGGCTGTGTCTTTTCATCATCTTTAACAAACGTCTTTGCATTTAATTTTTGGAAAAGAAGATCATTTTATTTTTCTCAGTTAAATTAGAACTCTTGTCATCCTGGAAAATTGAATGGCAATAATAAACAAAAGTTTAGATAGAATATCATTCAACTGCCTGAGCACGTGACCACTTGAGACAACTATGATCCCACATAAAGTCCACTCTAATGAGTTCTAGCCATTTATGGTTTTAGAGTGAGCCTTGATTTCACAAAAGTAAAAGTAAGGTGCCCTGTTCTCTGCAGTTCGATGATCACTGTAACTAAAGGTGGGAGCTGCTTGTGGGTGAATTGCTAAATGCCCTATGAAACCCATGCCTTTAAACAGTTAATACTATACTACATCAGAGCTCACTGCCCACATTTTCATTTCAACTTTGCTGCTTGTAGAAAGAACTGAATATTGGAACATATCCCTACTTCAAATTCACTTACCTGAGAATAAAGGAACAGGAAAGAGAGAGAGATTTGTTCTGTGATCAGAGGGTTACAATTTTCACTCAGTCTGAACTTTTGCGAATGAGATCATCTTAAAAGGGGTCAACACGGTGGGACTGCAAAGAGTCAGACACGACTTAGCGACTGAACAGCAGCTAATGGTGGGACTTAGATTTTCCCTTTTTGGTCCTTCACGACCTTGAACTCTTTTTCCAGGTTTTCTCTTCTTATTTGTTGTACAGAGTCGGACGCAACTGAAGCGACTTAGCAGCAGCAGCAGCAGCAGTCCTATTTTAAGTTTTCCCATTCTTAGAAGAGTATTTAATGCATAAAAATAGAAATGAAAACTACTGTGTCTGTGCATTTGCTTATACTGACTCTTGCATTCTGATTGCCCTCAGGCACTGAAGGAGCAGTGTTCGGGCACTCTGTTGAGACACCGCACATCAGAGCGGAACCTTCCCAAGACCTCAGGTAAGTCCTGGCCTCTACACTACTTTCTATCACTGAGGATGGCCCTTGATATATAAAGAACCGAAGTAGAAAATATGCTACAAAACTGTATAAGGAGTTGACACTCCCTGTCTACACGGCAAATAGATAATCAGCTATTTGATAGAGGGCAAGAACATGTGAGTTACTATTCTATCCTTCTGTATATTTTTCCTCTACAAATGTACAATGGATATAAAATAAATATATCAGACAGGAGAAGTGTGGAAAAAGAAAAGAAAAGGCAGTTATGGAGGATGTTGACAGGAGGACTGATGCAAATAGGGATTTCAGAAAATCTGAGGTAGATAATGAAATATATGGCATGCATAGGCATAAAAAAGGGGAGGCAGACAATGAGAGAAAGCTATAAACAGTCAGAGAAGGCTAAGTAGAGGGAATTACAGAAACCAAAGGAAACAATCATCAGTAAAAGGCAGAACTTAACTGCCCTATGATGGACTCTTTAATCTTAAATATTTGGTGAAATAAGCTCTGTCTGTCAGTTTGAGAGGACAATTTTATAGTGTATTCTCCCCAGGATAATCATGGCAATCACTGATAAAAGTTAAAATACTAAAATCTAGTCTATTGTTTAGATAACAACTTATCTATTGTTCTTAATTCAAGAAATGTTATATTCAATATATATTATATAAACTGTATATAAAATTATATACAACTTGCAGTGGTATATATTGTATATTATATATACTTGCAATATATACATATATTAAAATTATCATGCCTTAAACCAATACAATATTATATTCCATCATTAATTTCAAATAGGTAAATAGCATACTGGACTTCCCTATAGCCCAGATGGTAAAGAATCTGCCTGTGATGCAGGAGACCTGGGTTCGATGCCTGGGTCAGGAAGATCCCCTGGAGAAGGAAATGGCAACCCACTCCAGTATTCTTGCCTGGAGAATCACATGGACAGAGGGGCCTGATGGGCTACAGCCCATGGGGTCACAAAGAGTCAGACACGACTAAGTGACTAACACAGATAGCATACTAAAATGCATTTCCTATGATATGAAAAAAAGACAACCTTTTACTGATATTAAAAAATAAATTACATATTTAAAATCATTTTTAAAGCTAAATTCAAATATTAACCTGAGAGAGAGTATTTGTCTTGAAAACACAATAAAATATTGAGCAAAATACTCATTTTATTTCATGAAGAGCAGGCTCAGCCCTTCCTATGTGGATGAGTGGAAAAAATACTCAAATAAAATTAGAAAAATCAAGTCGAAAAATGTTAATGAAAAAAGTCACACTTTTACAACAGTAAATTTTGCAGCCCTTATATTTCTGTGATAAAAGTCCTTTAAAAATGTGGTTTCTCACTAGGTGAGTAGCGCAGATTTAAACAGCTAGTTAATAACAGAGAAAGTGGCCCTCTTCATGTGATAAAAGTATTTTTAATAAGACAAATATGAAAATTATCTACTTTATACTTAACCCCAAGGATTTAGGAGTTTGAAGAATATGTGAAAACAGTGTCTCATAGAGTGTTATAGTCTTGATTTATGATTCTATTCTCAGTTGGCAACTCAACATTTTTGTATAAATTATTTTTTCCTTTTCTACTTAACAAGGTTGTGTTCCCACTAGAACAGGAACTATATCTTCCTTATTTATCTTTAGTTCAGTAATAGCCAGGCACTCTACCTCACACAGAGTAGTGTGGTTATACTTTGTTAATTATTAAAACTGAATAATGAGGATACTAAATGTCTACATATAAGGAATGTAGTATCATTTGTTATTATATTACTAAGATACATGTGACTAACATTCACTTCAGTTCAGTTCAGATGCTCAGTCCAGTCCAACTCTTTGTGACCCCATGGACTGCAGCACGCCAGGCCTCCCTGTCCATCACCAACTCCCAGAGCTTGCTCAAACTTATGTCCATCAAGTCAGTGATGCCATCCAACCATCTCATCCTCAGTCATCCCCTTCTCCTCCTGCCTTCAATCATTCCCAGCATCAGGGTCTTTTCCAATGAGTCAGTTCTTCCCATCAGGTGGCCAAAATTTTGGAGTTTCAGCTTCAGCATCAGTCCTTTCAATGAATATTCAGGACTGATTTCCTTTAGGATTGACTGGTTGGATCTCCTTGCAGTTCAGGGACTCTCAAGAGTCTTCTCTAACACCACAGTTCAAAAGCATCAATTCTTCGGCACTCAGCCTGCTTTATAGTCCAACTCTCACATCCATACATGACTACTTGAAATTCCTACTTTTTTAAGCTGTGTTTTACCAGAGATACCAGAGTTTCATTCAATAAAAATTTTAATTACTAAGTTCTAAAAGGAACATTTCTTTTTTGCCTCTAACATTTTAGTAATTATGTACTCATTTCACAAATTTCATTATGAAAAGCCTATTGCCAAAAAAGGAGTAAGAACCAATTGCTATTTTAATTACCTTGCTGACATGTCTCAACTTTCATAAGTATGGATGTGAATTAAATTATAATTAGTACATCATGTTTCTGGCTTTTATTTTCTAATTATTCATAAAACACTGAGCTAAGCTAGACTTATCTGTTAGTGCTAAAAGCAGATTGGCAGCCCTCAAGATGAGTGGTGCTGATCTAAATTCCAAAACTGAAACAGAAGCAAAGCACAGTAATGATGGCAGTATTCAATTATTCATTTGTGTACTGAAGATTAAAAGCAGTGTCTGAGAAGATCCTTACAAGCCCTGCTGACAATTTTCCTTTCAGGGCAATAAGAAGTCCCCTTAGTTGACACCTGACTGAGTCTAATCAACAAGGTGACACTGGTTGACCAAGTAAATGTGTGATTTAGGGGGTAAGAAGTTATGCTGTCCTTGATTTTGTTTGTCAAGAATAAAAGACTTGAGAAAGAAACATTTCAAAAAGTTTATTATAGAGTTTAGGTAATATTTTGGTGTGGATATGTAGTAGGTTGCTATAATTTATTTACTCAACAGCTGTTTGATGAATGCTTAATATGTGCCAAAGTCTGCACTAGTCTTCATGTGACTTTTAAACATACATACGTAGACTTTCTTTATTTTTTTAACATCGAGTGATCCTGGGTTTTGGCAGAGACATATTTGTTAACTAAACAACAAATAGTCATTAACACATCATAGCCTATTTGCCTGAAATTGTCCAAGTATAAATGTTCTTTTTTCTTTTTTTCTTTAATTAATATGTAGCTAAATTATTGCAGTTCAATAGAATTTCTGCAGTCTTTGGTCAGAAGTGATAAAATGTATAATGTAATGCCCGTTGTCCAAGGATTGTTTGGATCTGCATTCTATTAACTTATCACTGTTACTGTTTTACCACTTTAGGCTACCCTGGAGAAGGCAATGGCACCCACTCCAGTACCCTTGCCTGGCAAATCTCATGGATGGAGGAGCCTGGTAGGCTACAGTCCATGGGTTCGCTAAGAGTCAAACATGACTGAGCGACTTCACTTTTCACTTCCATGCACTGGAGAAGGAAATGGCAACCCACTCCAGTGTTCTTGCCTGAGAATCCCAGGGACAGGGGAGCCTGGTGGGCTGCCGTCTATGGGGTCGCGCAGAGTTGGACACGACTGAAGTGACTTAGCAGCAGCAGCAGAGCTTTCTCTAGCTGCAAAGCACATGGTTCCTGTTTTCACATTTGTATTATTTCCCGACCATTTGCACACCCTTTATGGCCTCTTCCTGCAAATTAGATAAAACAAACCCCTCAGTCATCAGTTCTCCCAGTTCAAGAATAAGGCAAGAATCTAGACTTTGAATCAGTAAAATGAGTTAATATTTAATGATAGAATTGGGATCTTTTCATCATTTCCATTCTCATATGTATATAATTTAAAACAAAAATGTGAGGTTGACAGGCTCCTAATTAATCTCTGGAAACATGGAGCTTTAATTTGCATCATTCTTGTGTTCAAGGAAAAGCCACCAGTTATTAAATGGTATGGGTTTTTTCCCTGAGAGAATTTGTCAGTAAAGAGGTAAAATACTTTGCTGGTATTTTTTCTACCTATGAGAAAAAAAAAAAAAAAAAAGTGATGATGAAGTAGTGTTTTTCTCCTCTCCCCTTCCCTTCTCCATACCTCTCCTCTCTTCCCTTTTCTCTTCTTCCCTCCCTCTCTTTCCTCCTTACTTCCTTTTGTTCTTTCATTCTCTGTATGTATTTATATATTTATTTAGAGTTAGTAGCAAATGTGCATGAGATGCTTCCCTTTACTTGAGAACTGGGAGTAATGATTGACAGAGGGATCTGTTTGATCTAATTTTCAGAAAGAGACTATGAAGGGTGTGCAAATGGGCAGGCAATAATACAAATGTGATAACAGAAACCATGTCCTTTGCAGCTAAAGAAAGCTCGGGGTAGCCTAAAGTGATAAGACAGTAACAGTGACGAGATAGTATAAGAACATATGTTCAGGTCACAGTTTGCATTGTATTATTTCTTCTTAAAACACTTCTCTGTTCAGTTCTCCATTTATTTCATCCTTGAAATGGCAAATAATGAGTACCAACTCTATCTCTGGTACTGTCTTAAACATTTAGCAAGAAAAAGATACATCATACTCAAGTTCTGCTTAAGTCTGCATTTAGTAATTGCATCTTGCAACTTAAGAGTAAGAGAAGTCTGAATCATTTTCTCAGAATGTTGAGAATTCTAGAGATCTTGACCACTCATTTTCAAATTTGAGAATTGCAGAACACCTTAAAAACAAAATCTTGTTACATTTTTGGTATCTAAACACCAAAACTGAATTGCTTGGAAAACATAGGCAGAGGAATGACCAGTTCAACATTAATCCTTCTCTCTACTATAATCTCTGAGTACCCACTATGAAAACTCCTCTGCAATCCATTACTGTGATTACTATAATGCTATGAAAATGAACACAATTGTTCTTCACTAATTCCAGAGACTAATGACATAGAAATCCACAAGTTCTTCCAATACACGTGGGCTTCATTTTTCAACAGGCCTTTTAGAAATTATTTTTTAGTAAAATTGAATAAGTGTATGTTGTAAACTTTCCTCAGTGAAAGCTTGAAAATTTCAATAGAGAAGAAACTCAGGGCATCATTTAACTGTTGATACTCTGTTGTCAAAAGTCTATTTATATCCAGGTTTAGTCTGATTCGAGTCTCCTAATCTGAGCCCAGGGCATTCTAAAGGGATTCTAGGCTAGTTTGAGAAGTGGAGGGCAACTGGAGAAAATCAGTCCAACCAAAGACTGAAATTGTAAATGATCTAAATTCTTTTTCCTTATGATTTCTGGGCTTTAGTTTTGTTTAAAAGTTTTGTTTCCCTTTTCTAAATTTGGATTTCTTCTAATTTTATTGTTTATTTTGTACACTAGCTTATTTCGTTTGTTTTTTTTTTTTTTACTTTACAATATTGTATTGGTTTTGCCATACATCAACATGAATACGCCACGGATGTACACATATTATATTTTGAGTAAATAAAATGGGAACTTATGTTCTGAATTTTCTTCCAATTTTCTATTAGAAAATAGTCTCTAATTTATTCATATTTTTAATAGATAAATCTAGAAATTATTCTTACAGAGTTTGTTAAGTATCTAATGTTATTTCTTCAGTATGGAAGTCAATTTATTAAGCATCATTTATTAAATAACCTCATATTTTCCACCCCAAAATGATTGTTACAGCTTGTCAAATATTAACTTCTCATATATACTTGCCATTTGTTTTAGATTGTATTGTGTTTCATTGACCAAATTCTCTATTTATAATTTTGATATTTTAATTAAAATACCTTTATATTAAGTTCTAATTTTAAAAGGAGAATCTCCTACTTTACCTTCATTTAACAAATCTGACAACTGTCATACATATTTTTCCTCTAGAAATATTTTGACATAAAGTTTTAAGTTTCAAGAGACTCTACTGAGATTCTTGTTGGAATTTTGTTACATATGTTTATTATTTTGACATATTTGAATTTTCATAATATGGTAGTAAATATGAGTTTATTTTTATCCAGAAATACCTAAAACTCTTGAATTTCCAGGTAAACTATTAATATCAGATGTATTTTCTAGATACTTCTTTCCTGGAAATATTGTAAAATACAGACTTTGAATAATATAACATTTATATTAATACTGTGATTTAGCAATAGGAATTATATTTTTTCAGTATTCCTGTATGTCATTAATATCTGTATTATAGTCAATAATCATCAAACATTAGCATCAATTAACTTTTTTTATTTAGATTTTCATTGCACACAGTTTGACAAACTTTACCCCCCAAAACTGGATAATCCTGTAAGATCTGTGACCACACTTGCTTTCCCCACAACTTATTACAGACATTCTCAAGCATTCTACATGTTGTGCTTAGTCACTCAGTCATGTCAGATTCTTTGCAACCCATGGACTGTAGCCTGCCAGGCTCCTCTGTCCATGGGGATTTTCTGGGTAAGAATACTGGAGGGTGTTGCCATGCCCTTCTCCAGGGGACCTTCCCAACCCAGGGATTGAACCCATGTCTCCTGCATTACAGGTGGATTCTTTACCACTGAGCCACCAGGGAAGTCCATACTACATGTTAAGAGTATTTTACAGAAAGCACCTATACCCCCAGCTAGATTCTTCTAGTATCATTTTTCTCTATGTCTTTAATTATGTATACATTTCAACTATCCACCCACCGATATATCTTATTTTTATTCATTTGAGCTTGAGTTGTATAAATCTGTACACTTTTCCTTATCACTTCAGCATGTACATCATTAACTAGCTTTCAAGATCACTTACAGTTTCTTTCCTTTCATTGTAAAATAATTATGCAATGATATTCACAAAGCCTAAATGCATATTTGCTGGGTTTTGAAAAATGCATACACTTGTATAACCCAAAATTTTGTCAGATAAAAACATCATCACTCAAGAAAGTTCCCTCATTTCTTTCCTGGTAAATCCCTACCATGACCCACCAGAAGCAAACTCTATTCTCCTTTTATTTTTAACCCTATATTAGGTTTGGAGAAGGAAATGGCAATCCACTCCAGCACTCTTGCCTGGAAAATCCCATGGACGGAGGAACCTGATAGGCTACAGTCCATGGGGTCGCAAAGAGTCGGACACGACTGAGTGACTTCACTTTTTTTAGTACTAACATAAATTGATCATAGAAGATGCACTATTTTTTGTAAAATTTATTTCATTCCACACAGTGTTTTTGAGATCTATCCATGATGTTGTCTGTATCCCTTCTGCTTTATTGCTGATTGGCTGTATGAACATACAATATTTTATTTATGCATTTTCCTAATTGAAAGATGCATGGGCTGTATCTAGCCATGTTCAGTTATATATAAAAATGCCAGAACTTTCCAAAGTGGTTGTATCATTTAACTCTTTGTCAATGAAATTTCAGTTAACAGTCAAGCTAAGAAGAATTAATGAAAGGAAATCTTATTCAAGCCACACTAAAGATTATAATCCAGGAGACAAACTCTCAGAAGCCCTGAGAGCTATTCTGTCTGTCGGAAGGGGATGACACAGTCATGTACATTTTAAAGACACAGGATATACTGGTATTTTACATAAAGTTCACCAAAGACTAACAGGCCAAGTAAGTATAGTACAGGGCCTTCCTTGGTGGCTCAAATGGTAAAGAACCTGCCTGCAGTGCAGCAGACCCAGGTTCAATCCCTGTATCGGGAAGGTCCCTTGGAGAAGGGAATGGCAACCCATTCCTGATATCTCAGTTGGTAAAGAATCCGCCTACAATGCAGGAGACCCCGGTTTGATTTCCTGGGTTGGGAAGTTCCACTGGAGAAGGGATAGGCTACCCACTCCAGTATTCTCGGGCCTCCCTTGTGGCTAAGCTAGTAAAGAATGCACCTGCAGTGTAGAGACCTGGGTTTAATCCCTGGGTTGGGAAGATCCACTGGAAAAGGGAAAGGCTATCCAATCCAGTATTCTGGTCTGGAGAATTCCATGGACTATGTAGCCCGTGGGGTCGCAGAGTCAGACACGACTGAGTGACTTGCACTCACTCACTCACCAGTATTTCTCGTCTGGAGAATTCCATAGACATAGAAGACTGGCTAGCTATAGTCCATGGGGTTGCAAAGAGTTGGACACAACTGAGTAACTAACACTTTCACTTTTCACAAGCATAGTACATGGGGAGCAGCAAGTCATTATGACCCCCTACAGATACGGGAAAAAATGGTATTCTTTTAAGAGGTTACATAGCTAATGTCAGAAGAAGGAAAGACAAAGATCTTCCTATGGAGCAGGCACTCCCACCTTTGAGGTGCTCTGGTTAACATGAGGCACAGATGTACACTTCACTTTAGGAACAGAGGGAGGAGGCCCAAGCTAAGAGAGAGAATTTTACTTTTAAACTTTCTTGTCCTTCTTTAAAATACAAATTTTATTTCATCATCTTCCATCAAATATGAAAGAGAATTTCATGTTTCACATGTTCACTAACATTTAGTATTAGCAATTTTATTAATTCAAGCCATTCTGGTGGCTGTTCTGTGGAATTTCACATTATTAATTTGCTATTACTTGATAATTAATATTAATCACTTTTTCATATAATATGGAACAACCATGTATATCCTTTAATGAAGCATTTATTCAAATTTTTCTCCGTATTTTAATTTTGTTCTTGTATTTTTATCTCTGAGCTGGACTATTATTTATATATCTAGGAACTAGTCCTCTGAAGTTACCCCTCAATATAGGGATCATATATGCATTTTATTGATGGTAATTTTGAAAGGCAGATTTTCATCTTGAAGGTATCTAATGTATCATTTTAAATATTTACTAGTTACTGCTTTTTGTGGCCTAAAAGTGTTTTGCCTACTCCCAAGTCACAAAGATGCTTTTCTTTAAAAGCCTTCTTTTTTAGCTTTTAATTTTGATAACTGTGTGGCATAAATTGAGGTTTATTTTGTCTATATAGAGATCAATTATTTCAGCACCATTTGTTGAAAAGACTTTGCTTTTTCTCATTGAATCACTTTACTGACTTTGTTAAAACTCAGAAGCTCATACATGTAACTATTTCTGGGTCTCTATTTGATTCTGATTTTCTATTTGTTATCCTTATGTCAGGTCAGCACTATCTTGTTTACTGTAGCTTTGCAATAGTTTTTAAGTTCTCCAACATTGTTGTTCTTTTTTAAAGATTGCTATGAATATTCTAAAGTATCTGCAGTAGCTAAATAATCCTGATAAAATGACTCGATCACACTAAAATTCAAAGACTTTCTAGGTAAAATATAGATTATTAGAGTGCTGATATTGAGTGCAATGGAGACCAAACATGTAAATTAAAGTTTTTCAGAAATATTTCCATTTCTTATTAGAGTGCATTTCACAGTGCTGGTGGGATGATTAAAAGATCATCCATGTAAAGTTTTAAGTACAGAATAAGTTCCCAGTATTAGCTTTTAGTATATTACTATAAATAGATGGCTAACAAACTAATGAAGAACAGATTTAATGATGTTTTGCCATGAATAAAATCTTTTATATTTCAGGTGCTCTGTAATTTTATTTATTAGGTAACTGAGCCTCAGTGAGGTTAACTGGATTTAAAATTTCTAGTACAATCTGTGAGATTTTTATTCAAAGTCCTATGTTTAATTTTTTCATTAGAGTGATGCAACTCTTACATGTAATAATTGTGTCTGTGAGTTTATACCTGAATTTCCTATACTGCTTCTGGAAAATAACTTATATTACTTTTAAATAACTTATAATACTGCATCCTTTAAATAACTTATATTATTGCATACTATAGTATGTAGCCACACTTTCAATAAAAGAAATTCTTTTCTATATACTGCACTTTATAATACAGCCTCTAGAAGTACCCAACTTTCTAGTAAAGACCTGTGAAAATATTATTTATAAAATAGTCAATGAAATATGTTGTTACACAATCATTAAATCCTTTTTTATAAGGTAGGATAACTGGTAATATCATAACTACATTTTATTTTCTTTAAATTTTGTATCTACATCTGCTTGTTCTATAATGTTCTTTGGATAATTAATATTATGATCATATGCTTGCTTGAATGCAGAACGTTTTAAAAATGCCTCATGCTTAAATGCAAAGATCATTTTCTGTTGTTAGAATTCATGAAGTTTAACACTTGCATTCTAGATGGCAATATGGAGAAGGCAATGGCACCCCACTCCAGTACTCTTGCCTGGAAAATCCCATGGACGGAGGAGCCTGGTAGGCTGCAGTCCATGGGGTCGCTAAGAGTCAGACACGACTGAGCGACTTCACTTTCACTTTTCACTTGCATGCATTGGAGAAGGAAATGGCAACCCA
Organism: Bos taurus; assembly: GCF_002263795.3. NCBI lineage: Eukaryota > Metazoa > Chordata > Mammalia > Artiodactyla > Bovidae > Bos > Bos taurus. The sequence continues at coordinate 22,959,363 of NC_037354.1, forward strand.
CTCCAGTGTTCTTGCCTGGAGAATCCCAGGGACAGGAGAGCCTGGTGGGCTGCCATCTATGGGGCCGCACAGAGTCGGACACGACTGAAGCGACTTAGCAGTAGCAGTTATACACCGCTCATGAAAAATGTGTTTTTTTCCCCATTCAACAAGTGAAAGACCTAGAGATGATGTGCAGGTTTAGTTAGGTAATGGGTCTACATGTAAATGTAAGTAGACATGTAATTATTAACACTGGATGATTCAGATTAATACATACATCTGTAAATGCTCACAGTGAATCTATGCCACTCACAATGCTGTTAATTTGAAGATTTTAGTTCTCCATATACATTGTGGCTGGAGAAGGAAATGGCAACCCACTCCAGTATTCTTGCCTGGAAAATCCCATGGACAGAGGAGCCTGACAGGCTATAGTCCTTGGGGTCACAAAGTGTCAGACAAAACTGAGAGACTAACATACCTATACATTGTGGTTGCGCTATGAAATTTTTCTCCCCCAAATTTAACTTATTTGCTTATGCTAAACAGTCAGGCAAGCTCATAAAAAATAGTTTGCAGCTTACTTTTATTTTCATGTTCATAAGAAATATTTGACTACCACAATGTATTCCTTTGAAAATAGAATTATGAAATCCTCCAAATAGTCTAATAAAATTTTAATATATACTCTACCTACATATTCTCCATAATTAAAGTTCCTAATGTATATTACTCATCTGAATGATGGATACTATATAAAACAGTGCTTTTTTAATAAAAATTTATATCATTCCTTAGTGATCACTAGTTTTAATTTTATCAAGCTTAGCAAAGCATACAGTAGAAATCTATTTAATTCAAAATCTTAATCACCTTCAGAACCTGAAGGATTTATCCATACTGTAAAATTGTCATTTTTTTTTATGTTTTATGTACCACTTGGTAAGTTATTGGAGAAGGAAATGGCAACGCAATATGTATGACATATATCATATAGCAGGCATATTGGCTTCCCTGGTGGCTCAGTCAGTAAAGAGTCTGCTTGCAATGCAGGAGACCTGGGTTTGAGCAGGTATATATGTAGTCCTTGATAAGTTTTTTTTAATGCATTTTTATATTTTATATATATATATATATCACATAGCATGTTTTCTGTATCCCTTGACCCCTTGATAAGTTTTTAATATATATGGCAGGTCAACCCATTCCAGTATTCTTGCCTGGAAAATTCCATGGAAGAAGAGCCTGGTGGGCTATAGTCCATGAGTCACAAAGTGTTGGGCATGACTGAGCACACGCACACACATATTGTCTTAGGGTACAAAATTAGCTTCATAAGAAATGAAAATATCCCCCCAAAACTTTAATTTCCATGTTTGGTCTCCATTGCCCTCAATATCAGACACTAAGTCCCCAGTCTATTCAGCTCTGTGGCGGTTGCATCATTGAGCCAAGACGCCTGCACTGCCAAAGCGCTTATCTGGGCTGACATTTGGTCGTCGGTAGCCTCGTGATCCAACTGCCAATTCCCAAGATGTTCTCCTTAGGATCACCAAGTCCTCAGTCACTGCAGGTCACTAGTCCTTTCTCTTTTGAGGATCCATGGTCTCTTCTCAGTTATCCCGAAATATCCCTCTCTCCTGAGATCTCTAACACCTAAAGAAGGTCCCACAACCTAGAAAATGACCTCAGGTAGCAGAGTACAGAGAGCCATTCAAGACCAATTCTGTTCATTTCTCTTCAAATCTTCTCTAGCCTGTGAAACAAGAAAACAGTTCTCCAACTAGTGAAATAAACAACAAGGTCTCATGGGTATTGGCCTTCTCCTCTGTTTTTATTTATGTTCTGAATCATTTTCAACACAATACATAGCTGGTTTTTTTTTTCCAACTCAAAATGTTTATAACATTAGGAAATTCAAGATTTTTAACAGTTTATCTGCTCTGTTATCCACAATGTATTGCAAAGGATGACGCTTAATGAATGGGGGAATGGTTTAGGGTGCAAGGAAATGGGACAAGGGAGGAAATCCCCTTATATTTCAGAATACTATCCCATTACATTCTTATTTCCCTGAATCAATTTAAGAAATTTCTTACAATCCTATAAGGAAGCAGGCATATTTACAGAAGATAAAATTGAAGTTTATTGCTGCTGGCTTACTTTCCTGAACCCAGGTCTGGCCAGCTCTCTGTCTTTACTGTTTCTTTGAATTGTTGTTGTTGCTGAATCACTAAGTCCTGTCTGAGTCTTTGCTTCTTTGAATAGGGTTCCCCTAAGTCAAGGCTAGCAAAACACTCTAAGGCAACACTGTAAATGAGTTCCTAGGTCTAAAATGAAGATGAAGACAATAAACATTTTTTTAATTAAATAATTTGAAATTCTAATTAAATTAATTAAAAATTAGAAATTCTAATTAAATAATTAGACATTAAAGAAAGCTGAGTGCCAAAGAATTGATGCTTTGAACTGTGGTGTTGGAGAAGACTCTTGAGAGTCCCTTGGACTGCAAGGAGATCCAACCAGTCCATCCTAAAGGAGATCAGTCCTGCATATTCATTGGAAGGACTGATGCTGAAGCTGAAACTCCAATACTTTGGCCACCTGATGCGAAGAACTGACTCATTGGAAAAGACCCTGATGCTGGGAAAGATTGAAGGCAGGAGAAGGGGATGACAGAGGATGAGATGGTTGAATGGCATCACCGACTCGATGGACATGAGACTGAGCAAGTTCCGAAAGTTGGTAATGGACAGGGAAGCCTGGCGTGCTGCAGCCCACCGCGTGACGAAGAGTCCAACACAACTGAATGACTGAACTGAACTGAATTAGTAAGGATGAGAATGGAAAAACTCAAAAGCCCAGAAGGACTTAATATATTTTAATGTGCTAGTAGAAATATGGTACAAAAAATGTTCACACTTAACAGAGATATTTTACTGTCAAATATCAGTATCCTACTCCCTTAACCTTATAAACTAAACCATATCAATTATTTGATAAAATAACCCCAAGTTCATTGAGTTGTGTTTCCTTAGTTGTCAGATTTATAATCTGTTTCAGAACATTAATCCATGTTAGTTAAATTCTTACCTGACTTCTGTTTGAGTGGTTCAGTCATGTCTAAACATACGTAATTACAGTTAATGTTATAGGTAATTACCAAATAGAAATAGTAATGGTCTCAGATGCACCATTTAAGATGGAGTATATTTGGGGGTGTATTATAGGACATCACATAAATATACATTTAAATATTGAGATTTTGAAATTTAGATGCTATGTACAAAGTACAAGGATTATGAATCAAAAAACTTATGAGTAATTCTTTTTGAAGTTTGCAAATATTCTATGAAAACATGTGATTTGTGTTTAAAGAAAAACCAAACAGACATTTCTTTTATATATATATATAAAATCAAGGACTTCCCTGGTGGCTCAGATGGTAAAGAATCTGCCTGCAGTCCTGGAGACCCAGGTTTGATCTGGGGTCAGGAAGATCCCCTGGAGAAGGAAATGGTAACCCACTGCGGTGTCCTTGCCTGGGAAATCCCATGGATAGAGGAGCCTGGTGGGCTATATTCCATGGGGTTGCCAAGGGTCGGACATGACTGAGTGACTAATACTTTCATATAATCAAAACCTGCCGCCTCCAGGGATTTTGTGAAGATATCCCAAAGACCCAGAAATCAAAGTTTCAAAGTTTCTCTGGTGAGTGGAAAAATGTTTAAAGCATCAAAATCACTTCTAAGTGCCGGCTCTAGTCCTTCAATATCACTTTCAAGTCTTTAAGTTCAACTTTATTACTGAGAGAGATAGCAAGCTGATCTTCAGTGCTCAAACTATTCCATGAGGTTGTCTCTGCAAATCTGTTCTCAGTCTGTAACCTCCAAGGAGACCAGTTACTCTGGATGATGGTGAAGGTGAATCTGAAGGAACTTTTGTTCTGAAGTCCCGTGGTCAACAGAATGCAGGCAATCGCAGCCCCAGAGCAGAGCTATTATCCAAAATGACCCACTCCAGGATAAGATCTCTTATCACACCGAGTGCTTTCTATGACTGTTTTCTTGCTTCTGTATTTTACCTCCATTTGCTCTTTCTCTAGGTTTATATTTGAAGATAATTTTGAAATGCCTTCCAACTATCCTTTTTGCAGCCTATCTAAAACACTTGTGTCTCACCCCTCGTTTAATTTTTCTTTCTCAGACTAATGTCTTTCATTCTGAGGACATTTTCTCGGGCTAATAGAGGTCAGTTGATGTAGGAAATATCTTATCTTCATTTTAATTAATTTCTAAAAGTGTAAAGAGCCCTTTGAGAATTTTTTAGTTTACAGAACTTTGGGCACACTTGAAAGTTCACAATAGTAAAGATTTTCGTTAAAACTCATCTTAGCAAGGCAATTGGGGGATAGTTACATGCTAACTTGCTACAAATTTACTTCTTAAAACTCCATCATTAATATCAAAAATGTATAAAAGATTTAAACTGGTAAACTTATCACGACCTACTTTTTATGGGCATTGTGAAGGGAAACAACACAGGAAACTGTTACTAAATCGTTATACAAATGAGACTAAAGAATTGATGCAAACAATTGAAGAATTTCATAAAGAGCCAAAAAATAGAGAATACAATAAAAAATCTTTGTAAAACCCATTTTAGATTTTTTTTTTTAATGGCAAGCATTGGTATTTATGCCTGCCTGTTGGTTTTAGTTGACTAGCATTATATTTTCAATATTAAGGTTTTTGGGATTTTGTTTTCTGTTAATGTTTTTTTAGGCTCGAATCACCAACCAGGTCCTTGATAATGGAAGCTCCTCGGGGGGTCCAGGTGAGTGCTGCAGCTGGAGACTTCAAGGCCACCTGCAGGAAGGAGCTGCATTTGCAGTCCACAGAGGGGGAGGTAAGTTCTGAGGAGCAGACACTGGCCCTTTAATCTGGGGGCGGGGGTGGGGGTGCATGTGCTTCTTATCATATTACAAGCTTATGGTTCCCGGGGAAGCATAAGGAACTACTTCATAAGATCATAAGAGGGCTCAAATTATGAAAATATGAATACTTCTTGAATATGAGACTGGGTAAACCAAATATTATTTTCATAAGTCAAAGTTTTTTGGTTTTTTTTTCTACCGAAAAATACTCATTCATAAGTTGATTGCAAGTTGGGCACTAAGTTCCTGCAATTTTAAAATCAACAGATGAACAGAACGAACACCAAGATAATACCCAGAATGAAGGCGATCTTTGCTATCTTTGTTCTGTGTTGGTCTTCAACAAGTTTTTCCACAAAGTGCTTTGAAAGTTCGTGTGTTTGTTTCGGTAGAAAGAGTACCTATGTTTTTCTAAAAGAGAAACACAAGTCACAAGTTTATTTTGCTATTTCGCGCAGTTATTTCCCAGATAAAGAGATACGTGATGGTTTTCTTTCGTGTCACTTTATTTCGCCCAAGAGTCTGTTTAAAGTTGGTTGTCCTCATTCCTTTAAAGAACCTTGCTTTCTCTCACTGCGAGATTCACCCCTTTGTCTTCGGCTTTCCACTGGAATGTGATAGGCACATACTTGTTTTGTCTACTTTACTTTCTGTATACATTGTGACCATAATGTCTGCAGAATCACATTTTTGTCCATTTTGGAAATTCCTCAGCATTATGTCTTCAGATATTCCCTCTCCCCTGTTTCTCTAGCTCTCTAGGCCTTTTTCAGAAGCTCTGAAGATATGTCTGTTCATTCTCTTAACCTTCCACATCCCTTAGCCTCACCTCTTCACTTCTATTTCTTTATTACCCTGTGCCTCACTCTGTGTGTTTATTCAGATCTACATGCCCCAGTTCCTACTCAGTGTCTAATCTCTCTTTCAATCCCTCCATCAAGCTTTTAATTTTAGTAATTTTGTCATTCATTTCTAAGATTCTCATCTCTTGTTTTTGTTGTTGTTCAAATCTGCTTGGACATCTTGGTAGTTGCTCTCATTTGCTTTTAATTCTACCTTAATTATTTCAAAACCTGATACATAATGCATATAGATTCTGTATATTTTTGTCATAATTCCCAAAGTCCTTGAAGGCCTAAATCTGTTGTGATGCTATTTCTACCAGTTACTTCCCTTAATAGTTTATTTCTTCATATGCTTTTTTTTTTTTTAATTGAGTTTATAAAGGCCAAGCTGAGAAGGAAAAGCATGGAAGGGTGATTTGAGAGAGATGCTCTAGAGCATTTCGGACCTTCTTACATGTAAAGATGAGGGCAGACATGAATAGAATCTACCACAGCAAGAGAGAAATCTTTCTTAAATATCTCACATCTTTTTTAAAGCATTGTTTTTGTCATGTTAATTATTTCATTCAAATCTGCTTTATTGACTATGCCAAAGCCTTTGACTGTGTGGATCACAATAAACTGGAAAATTCTTCAAGAGATGGGAATACCAGACCACCTGATCTGCCTCTTTAGAAATTTGTATGCAGGTCAGGAAGCAACAGTTAGAACTGGACATGGAACAACAGACTGGTTCCAAATAGGAAAAGGACTTCATCAAGGCTGTATATTGTCATCCTGTTTATTTAACTTATATGCAGAGTACATCATGAGAAATGCTGGACTGGAAGAAACACAAACTGGAATCAAGATTGCCGGGAGAAATATTAATAACCTCAGATATGCAGATGACACCACCCTTAGGGCAGAAAGTGAAGAGGAACTCAAAAGCCTCTTGATGAAAGTGAAAGTAGAAAGTGAAAAAGTTGGCTTAAAGCTCAACATTCAGAAAACGAAGGTCATGGCATCCGGTCCCACCACTTCATGGGAAATAGATGGGGAAACAGTGGAAACAGTGTCCGACTTTATTTTTCTGGGGTCCAAAATCACTACAGATGGTGACTGCAGCCATGAAGTTAAAAGACGCTTGCTCCTTGGAAGGAAAGTTATGACCAACCTAGATAGCATATTCAAAAGCAGAGACATTACTTTGCCAACAAAGGTTCATCTAGTCAAGGCTATGGTTTTTCCTGTGGTCATGTATGGATGTGAAAGTTGGACTGTGAAGAAGGCTGAGTGCCGAAAAATTGATGCTTTTGAACTGTGGTGTTGGAAAAAACTCTTGAGAGTCCCTTGGACTGCAAGGAGATCCAACCAGTCCATTCTGAAGGAGATCAGCCCTGGGATTTCTTTGGAAGGAATGATGCTAAAGATGAAACTCCAGTACTTGGCCACCTCATGCGAAGAGTTGACTCATTGGAAAAGACTCTGATGCTGGGAGGGATTGGGGGCAGGAGGAGAAGGGGATGATAGAGGATGAGATGGCTGGATGGCATCAGTGACTCGATGGACGTAAGTCTGAGTGAACTCCAGGAGTTGGTGATGGACAGGGAGGCCTGGCGTGCTGCGATTCATGGGGTCACAAAGAGTCAGACACGACTGAGTGACTGATCTGATGATCTGATCTGATTCATAATGAATCATCTCATAATAAGTATTGATGGTTATTAATCTCCATTCCACTCCTATTTATGCTCACTTTACTTATGTTCTCATATTCAAAGTATCAGCAGGATCCTTGAATTTAACTACATTTTAAGAATTAATTGTGAATTGAGTATTATGCTATACATAAGTTATAGCCAAAGGTTTTCAGCTGCGGCCATTTTTTATATTGATAAAATAAAGATACAGAAAAGTACATCATTTTCTATTAGAATAAAATAGCATGTAATTTTTCTAAGAAGAGGTAGAAATTATGTAAAATCTTTCTCTTTGCTTTATTGACTATGTCACAAAAAAGCAGATCAACCAATTAACAATATAGAAAAATATGAAGTCCCTACCCTTCAGTCAGTTCAGTTCAGTTGCTCAGTCGTGTCTGACTCTCTGCGACCCCATGAATCGCAGCACGCCAGGCCTCCCTGTCCATCACCAACTCCCAGAGTTCACTCAAACTCACGTCCATCGAGTCGGTGACGCCATCCAGCCATCTCATCCTCTGTTGTCCCCTTTTCCTCCTACCCCCACTCCCTCCCAGCATCAGAGTCTTTTCCAATGAGTCAACTCTTCGCATGAGGCAGCCAAAGTACTGGAGTTTCAGCTTCAGCATCATTCCTTCCAAAGAACACCCAGGGCTGATCTCCTTTAGAATTGACTGGTTGGATCTCCTTGCAGTCCAAGGGACTCTCAAGAGTCTTCTCCAACACCACAGTTCAAAAGCATCAGTTCTTTGGTGCTCAGCTTTCTTCACAGTCCAACTCTCACATCCATACATGACCACAGGAAAAACCATAGCCTTGACTAGACGGACCTTTGTTGGCAAATTAATGTCTCTGCTTTTGAATATGCTATCTAGGTTGGTCGTAATTTTCCTTCCAAGGAGTAAACATCTTTTAATTTCATGGCTGCAGTCACCATCTGCAGTGATTTTGGAGCCCCAAAAAATAAAGTCTGACACTGTTTCCACTGTTTCCCCATCTATTTCCCATGAAGTGATGGGACCAGATGCCATGATCTTCGTTTTCTGAATGTTGAGCTTTAAGCCAACTTTTTCACTCTTCTCTTTCACTTTCATCAAGAGGCTTTGAGTTCCTCTTCACTTTCTGCCATAAGGATGGTGTCATCTGCATATCTGAGGTTATTGATATTTCTCCCCTACCCTTAGATAGTACTTAAATTCACTAAGATCAGAACAAAAATTGTATTGAGGTAGCCCAAATAAGTAAGAAGAAAACTGCACACACAGTTGTACACTGCAAAAGTTTTGACCATCTCAGACATAGTTTTGCAAGGAATTTCAAATTCAGCTCTGAAAACATCATGAATGACAATTGTATGTGAAATACTGAAAGTGTAGTAAAACATATGTGATGCAGTAACTTAATAACATATATGTTACAAGATGACAGAGGAAGGAGAAATCAATTTTTACTTTCCAAACTAATTAAATATTCTGCTACAGCAATAGGTCTGATTTCAACAGGTAAGAAAGAAATAAATAAATGTCTTCTCTCATTCTTGTTGAGAGAAGACAGTGAGCCTTAACTGAAAAGCTCAGGGATGTTAGTCTGACTGCCTGGAAGAGTTTCAGAGTGAATGGAATATATAGTTTATAGGGCAATATGGAATAAAAATATCAGTTTTAGAAGCTGGGAAGTGAGCAGTGTCACAGTAGCTGCCTTACGCAGAACAGATAGAGGTGTGAGCGGGTCCGTCCTAGTTGCTGAAGCCTGGAGAAGATGGAAGGTTTGCAAAGAATATACAACACTCCATTTTACTTCATAACTTGCTTTTCTGTCTCAAATCCAGAAAACATTATTTTCCCTCTCCTTTCTTTCTTTTTCTATTTTTTATGTGGAAATCCATTGTTTATTCAATCATATACCCTTTTGTGGAAGGATGTTATATCTGTAAGGCTAACTCAAAATTCAGGATTTTATTATAAAAATTCACTAGAATTAGACTGTTTATAAGCATTTTCTTCTTTTTCTCTTTTTTCTTTGTTCCTTTTCTTATGTAATTTTACATTATTATTGAGGTAAAAGTTGTATATAACATTGTATACATTTCAGGTGTACACCATCATAATTTGACATCTGTATACACTACAAGGCTACCCACTCCAGTATTCTGGCCTGGAGAATTCCATGGACTATAGTCCATGGGGTCACAATGTGTCAGACATGACTGAGCAACTTTCACTTCACTTCATACACTACAAAATAATCACCACCAAAGGGCCAGTTATCATCCATACCCATATAATTAGTTCGGTTGAGTTGCTTAGTCATGTCCGATCCTTTGCGACCCCATGGACTGCAGCACACCAGGCTTCCCTGTCCGTCACCAACTCCCGGAGCTTGCCCATGTCCATCGAGTCGGTCATGCTATCCAACCATCTCATCCTCTGTTGTCCCCTTCTCCTCCTGCCTTCAGTCTTTCCTGTTGGCTAAAAAGTTCATTCAGGTTTTTCTGTAAGATGTTATGGAACAAACACGAACAAATTTTTAAGCAACCAGTAAACCACTCTTTTTTCTCTTTCAAATATCCTATTAATTTTAATTTGTCTATTAATAAAAGCTACTTCCCATAAGTGGGTGAGGCTACAGTGTGGATATCAGAAGTTTATGGAATTAAGTATTCTCATGTAGCTAAATATTGTCTAGTGCATGCATGCTAAGCTGTTTCCGTCATGTCTGACTCTGTGCAACCCTAGGGACTATAGCACTCCAGGCTTCTCTACCCGTGGGATTCTCCAGGCAAGAACACCGGAGTAGGTTGCCATGTTCTCCTCCAGGGTATCTTCCCAACCCAGGGATCAAACCTGCATCTATTACATCTCCTGCACTGGCAGGCAGGTTCTTTACCACTAGCACCAACTGGGAAGCCCAAGAACTGGAGGGCATTGCTGGAGCTAAACTGAAGCAGGTCACACAGGAGGTTCCAGGCTAACTCCATTAATGAGGCCACCATAGATAGGCTTGCTTTCTGAGCTGCTACCTGAATGCCCTGCTTGTGTAAAAATAGCTACTCTCCACATTTATTCAGTCAGGCTACACCAAGGGAAACACAATCAGTTTCAAACTATAAAACTCAGCAATGTGGCCTGGTGTCAGCAAGCCTCTGAAAGCCACTGGGATTGGCAGTAGCACCTGTTTCTATGCTTACTAAGGAAATGAGGCCCAACATTTATCCCCCAAAATGTGTTGTCATTTTCTTTTGCTTATTTTTGTACACTTTTAACTTTTGCATCAGGGGAAAAGAAAATCTCCTTAAAAAAATAGAAGTCCTTTCTTTCTGTTTGCTTTCTGGTCACTTAACCTGGAAAAAATTATGATGTAATAAAATGTCAGCATTTGATACCTACAAACAAAACCTTTAATTATGCTTTCTTAACTTTGAATGCTGTTGGTAAAGGCAATCATTTTTACTTCATAATTTATCCATTTATTAAAAAACTATTTGTATTTATGGAAGCTATACGTGCAAGGTCAAACACTGTGAAGTTATAAAAAAAATCAGACTTCATGAAGGTCATGGTTTCTTAGGGAAAGTAATATATCAATATGACTATAAAACATCAAGCGATGAACCAAAAAGATATTAATAAAATGCCACGTGAGAACCAAATAAGAAGTCTTTCCATCTTGGGGCACTAGGGGAAGGTCCATGGAGGATGAAACATGAACTGGGTTTTGTTGGAGGCTGAGGATTTTAGCCTAGAGGAGAGAGACATGTACAAGTGCAGGAAAGCATTCTATCCTGCAACTGGCACCAACATGATTCTATTCACTGTTCTCTAATCTTGAACCAATGACAGGCCATGCCCTAACAGATATTTCTTGCAAATAAGAGAAGGAAACAATGAATTAATGCACACTTAGTATAGTGTTAGAAAGGGACTGTTACTATAGAGCTAAGTACAGCTGGTAAGGAGAGATGACTGGATTTGTGTCACTTTAATAGGGAGGTTAGGAAAGTCCTCTTTTAGCAGCTGACCTTTTTTAGTAGAGACCTGAACAAATATGCTCACATCTAAAGTTTATCTGAAATATACACGTCTATGGTATAGGAATTATTTTTCTGGCTTATTCTAAATGTGTCATAGATTTCTATATTTCAAAAAAAAATTTTTTAATATATAAAAAACGAGGCAAACAGGGGAAATCTCCCTCCTATCCCTGTTCTCTGTTTAGTCACTAAGTCGTGACCAACTCTTTTGAAACCCCATGGACTATAGCCCACCAGGCTCCTCTGTCCATGGGATTCTCCAGGCAAGAATACTAAAGTGAGTTGCCATTTCCTCCTCCAGGTGATCTTCCCAACCCAGGGATCAAACTCATGTCTCCTGTGTTAGCAGGCAGATTCTTTACCACTGAGCCACCAGGGAAGCCCTCACCCCTGTTTTCTAACCACCCCATTAATATCTATCCTCACTCATAAATATCTGGAGAAAAATTTTTCAGGCTAGGAACAGAAGGAATTAAAAATCCCTGAGGCCAGAGTTGTTCTGGTATGTTTGAGAAAATGTGAGAGCTCCAGTAAGAAGAATGAAAGGAAATGATATTAGAAAGATAGGCCAGATCTTATAGGACTTGTGGACCGTGAAAAGTAATCAAGATTCATTTTAAGTGTGGTGGAGGCCATTAAAGAATTGTGAGCATGATATGACATGATTTGATTTGTGTTTCTTCGAAGGTCACTCCAGCCTTTTGTACAATAGACTACAGGAGGACAAGAATGGCCCCTGGGAGGCCAATTAGGGGGCTAGTGCAAGAGTCCTAGTAAGAAATGATTAGGACTCAGGATGAAGGCAAAAGGTGTCGAAAATGGAGTATTCCTTTATTTTCCTGTCAATTTAGAGATGCCTGTAGGCAATAATTAGCTACATAACAATAGAATCAAGACATAGCTAGAAAGAGTCCAGTTTCTTTGCTCATTCAAATTCATGATCTAACGTTCCTTTCTTTGGATGGTTCCTCATGCATGTCAGAACGATATGATCGCTGGCCCGGAAAGTGTTGAGTCCATGATTTGAAATAAGTGAAGTAATTTTGCAAGTTAGAAGATTTAGCAGCTTAGGTGTTAAGTACAGGTAATATATTTTTTCATGGAGATGTCAAACCTGATTATATTTAATTACCTCTTGTTTATTGTGCACTTTATCTACTTGATGTCTACTGTGAGTCAACATGATTTTATGAGTACTTTTTAAAAAATTAAACCAGAGAGTCAAAATTTTTTAAATTAATTGTCCATCACTTCACTAATGGCATGTCCTTAACCATCCTTATTTCTCTGTATATTCTTTAGACTGGCAAGATTAAGTGAAATTAAGAGACAGTCAAAATCATTCATTTTCTGGGTCGTTTGAATAACTGGATTGGCCCCCTAAGCAGATTGTACCATCTTGTTTTTCCGATTGAAGACTCTCTGAACGCACCACGTGTCAAAGGCTGGGGTGGCGGGTTGTACCGCAGGAATACAATTTGTTGGTTTCACAAAGCTTGGCAGCTAAACCTGCAGAATTGTTTGTCCTGTGGTCTTATTAGACCATGTTGTAGAGTTCTTAAGAATATAGAATGCTAAAAGGAAGTAAAATGTGGTTTCTTTCCCCCTAGATATTTTTGAACGCGGATACGATCCGGCTGGGAAACCTGCCGACCGGCTCCTTTTCCCCTTCTTCACCGAGTTCCTCCTCCCACTCTAGGCAGACAGTGTATGAACTGTGTGTCTGCCCCAACGGCAAACTGTACCTGTCTCCAGCCGGGGTCGGGTCCACGTGTCAGTCCAGTAGCAACATCTGCTTGTGGAGCTGAAGTGACTGATCTCTCCTCACACCAGAATAGCCTTCTGTTCCCGTCCGTCTGCTTCACAGTTCTGCTCCGTTTCCCTCGTGATCAGTCCAGAGCTTCTCCAAATGGTCCACAGAGCACCTCCTTCCGGGGTAAGCAGGGAGTCTGGCCACCTTCCCCCTCGATTTTCTGTGCTGCTCGACCCGGCGAGTGTGAGTGACAGAACAGTGGAAGAACCATCTTCAGCAGGAAAACTGGATCATAATCTTTGCTCAGAAGGGTGAATAACATAGGTGCCTTTGCTACATGAAGTGAAGCACACAGTTTTAGATTTTTGCAGGACCTGGATATGGACTGCACATATATACATTTACATAGATGAAATTCCCAGTATCCAATGGCAAGATGACATGGTTAACCCTGTAAGAAAACTAATTCTACAGTCTGAAAGCACAATTTTCCATTCATCTTTTTGGATGTAAACTTTTATCCCCGAATTTTAAAATTTTAAAGCATTATGTAATGCTTGCTTTACTAAAAATTCAATTCAATACATGGTTTTTAACAATACAAGACAGAATCCCACCCTGAATTTTATTCGTTTCTTTAAATTCAATGTGTTGTTACTCTTTGTCTACTAAGTCTAGAATTTTGTACATTAGGTAATTTTGAAAGCTCTCAGCAATAGAATCTTTACAGAATTAACAAAATACCATCATACCATCATTTGTCAGATCTGAATGGCCTGATGTAGTATTTACTTGGCTATTGCATGTGACGTATTTGCTTTTAACAAAACATCTAATTTATTGCAATATAAGATAGGCTTAAGAGGGACATACTGATGGTATAGAATCCATCTTTTTTTTTTAATTGACATAATATCCACTAGGTTCTAATAGTACAATTTTTGTTTGCTTCATTCACTTTATACTTAACTCAGACTGCTAAAATTCAAACATCCTAAATAAAAACTACTGTGATGCCTAATGCTGAGAATGAATTCACTTTCCATTGGAATATCATCTACAGAATTATATCTATGTATTTTTTATTGGAGATTAAGACTTAAGGATGGTAGAAATTAAAAATCCCTGCTTAAACAGTAAAACATACAACTGTTAGAAAACATGTTGAAAATGTGTTTACTCCATCAGATTCTTATTTTAAGGAATTTAGTCACATTCCCTTGCAGCTGTTAATATTTAATTATTTATATTAGACTGTTAAGCTACCCTGACATCAGAACATAGTTTCTTCCATCCTCCAGTGCTTATTTTTGTAAATTCACTCCTAATAAATAACTCCAAAATACTGTAGGTTCACTTTCCACAACACTCCTTAATTCAAATTCTTGCAATTTACAGAATCCAAGAATAGAAAATTGTATTAAATAGTTCCTACTATGGGAAGGTGACTTGATTACTATAAGGTAAGTCTTTGATTTTCACATGTCAATCCATCTTTCTCCCCAATACACACTATATTACAGGTGTGTGGAAGTTTCATTGTGGGGGTCCATGACTGTAGAAACTTTGGAGTTCAGGGCTCTGTGGCACAGCGTGAAGTTGGAGATTGGAACTTGCAGAAATAATTTGATTAGTTGAAGAAGATATTCAAGTAATGCAAGCAACAAAGTGAACCCTTTGACCAGAATTATATTCTTTGGACAATGTCACATATCAAATATCTGAAAAGGCTCCATTTCACTAATTGTATTCTGTACTAGGCAAAGTCAGAAAGCTAGTACAATTTTATTGCTTTTAAAATAGAACTTGTGTCGGGTGTTATTATATAAAACATTAAGTCAATATTGGAGTAAAAATAAGAAGTGAAATTGCTTAAAAAGTCATATCCTAACATATGAGTTTATTTAAGGTAAAACATTAGAATTTACTGTGATAAACTTTCACATTGGTTTTTGCATAATACTCAAATTCTAACATGAAAATTTTTGAGAAATTATGGGTGCTAATCACTGTATTATGGACCTTTTAGGAAAATACTATTTATTAATTTGAGGCATATTCAAATTATAAACATCCCTAAATTAAAACAGAAGGTTTTTTAGTCAAATGGGAACAATTATTTTGTTTAGTGATTAACCCTGTTTCTAATCTCAGCTCTGTCTCCTAATCAATCAACTGATTTGGGCAGTCTGGGAATATATCCAGGCTTTAGTTTACTCAACTTTACAACTTTTACACAGTGTTGAATCAAATGATCTCTTGAGATTCCTTCCAGCTCTAACATGTCCTAGTTCCAATAGCAAATATTATAGAAGGTGAAAGGGGCCATCAAAATTTTAAATTATATGTGATGAGAGGAGAAAAGATAAAAAATGTAAAAAAACCAATTCCAGTGAAGGGTGGTCAAATTTTGAATTCACATGTAGTTTAAATGCTATAAACACAATTCAAAAGAAATGTATGAGAGATTTAAACTATGTATGAAAGTGAAAGTGAAGTCGTGTCCCACTCTTTGCGACCCCGTGGACTGCAGCCCACCAGGCTCCTCCGTCCATGGGATTCTCCAGGCAAGAATACTGGAGTGGGTTGTCATTTCCTTCTCCAGGGGATCTTCCCTACCCAGGGATTGAACCCGGGTCTCCTGCATCACTGGCAGATGCTTTAATCTGCTCAATGTAGTTAAAAAAAAAAAGTGATACAGGTGGATTTCCTATCCAACTAACTCTAAGTGGTTGGTTTAAATTAGTTGACTGGCTGTTTTAGATTCTTAGAATCTAAGTATACACTCAGCCTCAGAGTTTGGGCTTTTATTAAAGACATAGAAGCTTGCTCTGAAAAGTCCTTAATTTCCTCATAAAAGAAGACTGGCTTGTTTTTTGATACAGAGTTTCCTTAATTGCAGACTACCCCAACAGATACGTTATCTGTTTTTCCAGTACTGTTTTGTGTTACAAGGTCTATAAATATAGTGCACTTTACTTAGATGCAAATTTCGTCTTTCCCAAATTAAACTCAGAAAAGTGATTTCTGTAAAGTGTACTATATGGGCCCTAAGCTTGGAACTGGTTTAACTGGAGAAGTCAGTAAGGGCAGAAAGGAGGAAGGCAGGTAAGCAGACAGGAAAGAAGGAAAGAGAAGAAAGAGAACTGACAGCATTCCTAGCATTTAAATTCTTAGCTGAGAACTGATACCCAAAGAAGTATCTGCCTTCAGGTTCTGAGGTCAAAATGAGAGAAGCCAAGAGAACAATCTATTTTTTTCTTTCAGAATATTTCAGTAAGACACTTGCCCTTCTCCCACCCGAAAAACACACTTCCAAATTTCTTCCAAAATTTCTATTCTGTACTTCTTAGTCCATTTTTCTTTCTCTTATTTTACTGTGAACCATAAACTGAATAATCTGGTATAAAACTACTTTTCAGCTACTTAACCAATTATTGAAAAATTGTATGCTTTGTATTTTACATTAATCTGGAAATCCTGGATTTCATTATCTCAGATCTCTGAAAATGGAGCCAGGAGTTACAACTGTGTTTCTCCCCCCACTTATTCATATGATCTTAAGAAATATATTTAATTATCATGATCACCATTTACTTCTCTTTGGAACAGCTACACCAAACTGAAAGTTATGGTTGGTTACCTTCATCTCTAAATTTCAGTGATTCCCTTAAGAAAAGACTCAGCAATCTTGAGTTCAGTAGCCTCTTCTGAACTTATCTCCTTCTATACCTAAACATCTTGTTTATAACCCAGAAGCCAATCCCTATTCCTTTTTTAACACTCCCTTTCTTACTCTAATTATTTCAGAAAACCACACTTTGTTGACAGGCTTCAGTAATATGGTTAACATTAAAGAGAAAGCAAATGTATTTAGGTCTTATTACATATGATCATTTAGGAAACTATTAGAAGTATTTATCAAATATTTATTTTCTTTTAATCATTCTATGAATACTTATCTCCATCAAACTAAAAGGCTTTGGTCTTTGAAGAAATGGTAATTTGATCACAAAGGTCAGTTGCTGGATTCCTTGTAACATGTTATGCCATTCCTATATATTCTGCCATCTGAATTACTTAGTTGGACAGTGCCTCATTTTGTAAAACTGGCATTTGATACAGTAAAACTCCTCATGAACTATACACTTGCAAGCTTGGTATCTCTGTGTGAGGCAGCAATAGGTAGAGATATGGAGAGGGTTTAAGGCATTTAAGTGCTGCTTTTTATGGCAGGTAATATCAATATCATAATACTAAATTATTAAAATAGTTGAAGATATCTAATGGCCAAATTCTCCACATAGCCATAAAAACTAAACTCATATTTGAGTCTTTTATGAGTGAGGTCTTGTCACCTTATTCTTCCAGTAGCTTTGGTCTAATTAGAATTGCTCATGTGACCATATTTAAAAATACTTGGAGAAATTATTTTCCTCTGCGTGCTAGTGTATATTATAATAATGAATATTTCCAAATGTTATGATCACAAAGAAGACTAATATTGCATTTTTATTCATTTAAAACAATCATAAACTAATGAATGACCTCATCAAACACTGTTATTCATATTGTTTTATACCATAGTTCATTAGTTGTTTAAATGTCAAAGACCAAAGACTGGGATTTCTATTGTATTTAACTCTAAACACTGCTGCTTCTACTAATTTATTCAAATTAATAGGAGGGCTTATAATTACAACATAAAGTAGTGCACATCCTCCTTGCAGGATTCTGAGCTATAGATCATTGATTAATGCTTTTGTTTTAGAAGGAAAACTGTGTTAGTATAGTCCATGTACCTTTTATACATGCATAGTAAACACCGTGATATTCATAAAATCAGTATATAAAGACTGTATCATAAAATGGGCCCAGGATGGATTTACTCAGCTGAGTTTAAACTTTCATTGCTTGCTAAAAATTCCTTGGAAAATATAATCAATTTGAAATTCTTTTAGAACCAGAGGGCTATTTTTTTAAGTGGGGATTGAAGCGGTTTCATTCTTTGAGAAAGTCAATGGAAAAAACATGAAAGGAAATGAGGTATAATGAACTGTGATTCATTTGGTTTTTGCAGTCTTAATATCTCATTTGTTTGAATACATATAAATAAAAGCCAAACAGGGTTAAAGATGTGCAAGGACATTTACTAACAATGGAAATATGTAATTTCAAGTTTGAGTGTCTCGTTATTTATACAATTCTTTAAACCAGGTCCACGACTCATTTATTTTGTTTTGTAATTTTCATGTAAATGTTTTCTTGTATATAGAGAAATATGAAAAATGGAACTATTTTCTTACACATACTATGCAATATGTTTGTAAAATTGCAATATTACCAAAATTACAAAAGCTGTGCTTTTGTACTCTATCCTTGCTTTATGTAAAATCAATCTTTTTCTATTTAAATGGACTATCTGTCCCATAAATTGTAGATAACATATCTATTCAGAACTCAGTCTATTGTATCTTTTGTTTAGTTTGGGGTGGATTGGGTTATATTTCTTTTGGAAGAAAATGCAGCAAAGTTTGGCAGTTGGAAACTTCTTTTTCTCAGAAAATGAGACCTTTGAAGCATGCAATGAGCTCACATAATTTAAGATCTCTCCTGTAATTCTTGTATTTTGTCCTAATTTTGGTGCTACTGTGTAACCATGATTAAATATGATAGTCAAACAAAGAGGATCAGAACTCATATGCTATCATTTCATTTATTTTATTAAGAAAAAAGTTAAAGAGAAAGAATGTGAGTATTGCATAGAGACCTTTTTTGATTATGCGTTTTAAATATCAACTCTTTTAAGATATATGTTTTTAAAATTTTAGTTTTACCTATATTTATATTTGCTAAAGATGCTTCTCTTATGAAAAGCTGAATGTATCTTGCCTCTTAAACACACGACCAATGAAACTAAAGAATTAAAGATCATGGTCACTACATTTTATGAAATGGTTAGCTAATAGTTTAGCCATTCTGAAACAGCTGTGATTTGATTTTGAGGATAATGCTAGACAAATTGCTATTTGGTCAAACACACCCCCCCACACAGACAAAAATCATCACCCACAAATACACATACATGTGCAACATTGAATATATACAGCATACTAATTGTCATTTATTTACTTGATGCTGAACTTCTCCACTTCCTTGTTACACTCAGAATATCAAAAATAAGCATGTTCAAGACAATAACATGGACATTATTACCTTTTAGAGATGCACTTCCCAATGCAGTATCTTATAGGCTTTGAGAGTGACATTATTCCTCTTAAGTTCCAAAAAAGGAACAGGAACCCTTGAAAAATTGTATTTTCATTCACAATTACTTTTTTTCCCTTTGCCGTTCAAATATCTACAGTAGTCCAAATATTAGAAATAAACAAAACAAAACCAGAATCATTTACACTCCTTACAAAAGCTTTCAAATGTTAAATCTAAATAGAAACTAAATGAGTTCTGTTACTTTGGGGAATCATATATATATCATAATTTTATTTAATTTATAACAAAGTTGTGCGTGGTTCCAGTAAGCAACCAGACACAAACTTCTTTCCAGCAGATTCTCACACCATTTACCAACCGTAATAGTGCCAAGTGGAGATTGGACATTAAGCCAGATAATTCCAAAGCAATATTATACTAGTGTTTACAGAATGTAGGCATATTGCTAAAAGAATATGCTAAAGGCTACTGAAGATGGAACTTATATAAACTGAAAGTGTTGCTGTTGCTTCTTGTTAGTTACCAAGCAGAAGCTTACTTCTGCATCACAGGACAAACTTCAGAGAGGAGTTATCAACATGCTATGTGTTACTGAGAATGTTTCTAGAACTCAATTCAGGCTCTCTAGGGAGGAGTGGCATTATGGTCTGTCATGTCAAAGGTTCTGGTGTGACTGATTAATGGCAGTACTTCTGCTCTGTTTTAGCAGTGAGATGGTCTCATGGTCTTTCAACTCAGTTCAGGGCCTTACTTTCCCAAAATGTACACTAAGGATGTTAAATTCAAAATAATTTTTAAATACATCAATGTTACTTTAACATCCTTTAAAGTATTAATGTTTAAGTCTGTGCTATATAGACTTTTACTTTTTACACTAATGTGGAAGTTTAACAAATAGAGCAATGTACTGAAATGAAATAAACAAGGAACAGAGGTGAGGAGTTGTCAAGCCCTTGATAAATTACAGTCTATTACATAATTCAGAGCATACAATAGAATTACCTGGGTTATAAGAGTTATCTGAACTCTACATAACTATTTTACTTGATAATCAACTGTTCAAAGAGAGAAGTACATGAACTAACATTGGTTAAGCATATATTCTTTATTCTACACTTAAGACAATTTATGTTACTTGTTTAATTATAATCTCAAATCTTTGGGGATTAAATTTAATTAATCCCAGTTTTATAAACATAAAAGCTCTGTTTAGGAGTGGTCAAGTAAATCACTTGTTATACCTTTTTGTGCTTTAGATTTAATGCATGCATTTGCTTATTTATTTGCTAAATGGTAGCTACTATCGCCATGTTCTCAACACTGATGAACAAACAGTGGTTAACCAAACTGACGGAGAAGGCCATGACTCTTGTGGAGTTTTGGGGCTGGTAAGAGAAGCAGACCACAAATAATGTAAAAATTAATAAACCAGATAATGTGCTAATCTGAGAAGTTCTATGTGTAAACCCTTCAATATTGCTTATGTTGAGTGACTTAATAATTGCTTTTCCTTTTAATGTGTCTGTTAGAATAACTTAGTAAAACTGATCTGAATATTATCACAAAATATACCCCAAACAAGGCAGTTTGTCTCTCTCTGGGACAATGCTGTTGAGTCAGGTATTTCTACATCATTCTGGAATATTTTAGGGGTAATTCTAACATGGGATTGCAAGAGTCTCTTTATAGTTTGACAAGATTCTTTCTATCCCTGCAATTCTATAATGACTGAACAGTAAATTATCAATATTAGTTTCTTGAATTTTGCTCTGAAGGCATTTTTAAAATAGTCATCATGGAAGATAATAAATTATAAACTCACACCATGGCCAAATGTCCCTAAGGGAAAGTGGAATCATATTAATGGGGCAGAGTTTGGGATACATTATTATTTTAAAGTTGGGCATCCTAAAGTTTTGTATTGTTAAGGTGACCCAGAATATAGTCTAATGAATCTTTCTGGCCAACCATATTGACTGATCTAAAAATGGCATGATATTTGAAAGTTCTGATATTTAACTTGCAATATATTTAATAAATTGTATAAAGCTATTTAGACCAGATAGTTTTCCAAATCAGAAACTTTAAATTTTTTAATTTTTCTAAAGAGTGCACAGACCAGTTCATTTCCTTGCATACAGCTTGTTATGATTTTGGATGGTTATCTTAGCATGGTTACTAGGGGGAAATGCATGGTGATAAATACTTGTTAATTAGAACAATTAAAACAGAAAAACAATTGAATCAGAGGACCAGTATCTAATATTACTGATTTAGTAGTTAACCACCATTTTCATTGCAATAACTCTGGCCTTCAAGGATGAATTATTTTCAGTTTGACATGAAAAATGTATTTCCAACACATTGCTTTAAAGAAAATTGATCTACCATATTTTCACCACCCCCTGAATGTGTACAACCAAATAAATGCAAATATCTTCTAGATATCTGCAAAACATAATTATTTCTTCTAAGAAGTGGTAAGTGTTACGAGTACCCCAGAATAATCTTCTGTCCATATTCAGATCATGATTATGAAGGTCAAAAGCTCATTTACCTTATTAAAGATATAGAAGTGGGAATAAAACTAATTGAAATCATTCTGCCTCAACTTGCTCTATTTGTTTTGTTCTATGTAATTTATAATCAGTTTTATTCTGCAGTTTACAAATGCTTGTATAGTTCTCTACATACTTGCAAGAGTTGAAGTAAGATCGATGTAGTTGGATCAATGCGATAATGTGATAAATGCAAAAAAGAAAACTGCTAAAATTTTCCTAGCATAAACTCTTAATGACTAAATGCAAGACAAATTAGAGGGATATTTTAACATGGTGGCTACTTTGTCTAAAATGTATAGTTTTTTTAAAGTAGTGTAGTTTCAAATTTAAGATATGCTAAAAATGTCACAGAAAACCCCACATCATATCTGCAACATGGTGCTAAATTGTTCTGCTTTGGTAGGGAAATATATTTTAATCCATTTTGTGTAACAGCAAGACTTAATCTGAATTGTCAAGAAATGACTTTAGCTTTTGACAAACGGACATGTCTCTGCTTTCTGTGGGAATGGTTAGCTGAAGGGAATTCAAATGCCAATTTGCTGAATAACAGTGATCAGTCATTGCCAATAAAACACAGTGTTCAAGAATGAGAATGAATTCTAGGAACCATGTTATATTTTGAAAATTGAAGGCGAACAAGTAACCAAAAAGTAGTCAAAGATTAAAGGCAATTAACTCTCACTAAAATTAACAATTTGCTTTGAGCTCAAAGCAATTATTTATAAATATGATCATCTATATGGTGGCTTCAACACATTCAATAATATATATTGAGAAAATAAAAGACAAAGTATATCCTTCAAGTATTGCAGTTTCTACAGGCTTAGCTTCTCAGTCCAATGTGTCTGGATTAGCCTGGTTTTTAATGACCTCAGAAAAGATGAATCATTTCAAAAATCAGTAAACAGAAGGGAAAGTACATGACTGAAAGCATTAATTGTTCATTGTTTGAATGAGCTGCATTTTTCTGATCCTTATCATGTTCTGAAGATATATGTAAGTAATAATCATCTGGTACCTAAAAGCTTTCATTTAATCCTCTGTACTTCTCCCCAGTTATATTTATCTAATAGATTAAAATCCCTGGAGAAGGAAATGACAACCCACTCCAGTATTCTTGCCTGGAAAATCCCATGGACAGAGGAGCCTGGTGGTCTCTAGTCCATAGGGTTGCAAAGAGTTGGACATGACTGAAGAACTGAGCACAACAGATTTAAATATAATTGGGATACTTTTCTCTTCCCAGAGAATCCAGCAAAATGGTCTTAACTGCAAACACCCAAATTTCCTATTGGAAAGAAAAACCAAGGTCTGCAACAAAATAAAGCTGCTTTCCAAAGGAAAAGATTGAATTTCCCTACCATAAAATATTTGTTGGAATAACATTTAAATAGATTCCCTTAATTGCTTATGTAAAGAAAATTCGATTCATTATATCTCATATTCATCCTCTACTAATAGAAACATGCTCTGCTTTTATCTGAAAAATGGGCTACTTGAACTCAATTATACACTTTTCAACAGAAATGACTTTGTGATTATTCACAATGTATAGGGAAACTAGAATATAATTATCGTTACCCAATATTTTTATTATCTAACACATACACCCTTATTTCCTTTGAGAAACGTAGAATCAGAGTGCTAACTCTTCACAAAGACTTTCATTGGTAGTCTATGCTTATTCACCATTAGAAATTCTGTTTGGAGAAAAACAGTGCCTATTTTAAGAGTGTGCTGCAAGCATACTGCTTTTTTTCTCTTGGTATTTTTTTCTTAAACCTCTTGTTTCAAAACCTTACATACTTTTAAAGCATGATTAATTTTAAAATTTTCCATATGTAGAGTGCAATTTACGCTTTTTGAGAGACTGACAATTTTATGTCTATAATAAATACATATACATTTTATATCTATAATAAATACATAAAAACAATACCGTGCATTTTTATAAAAAGAAAAAAATTTTAGCCTCAAAACTCTACTTTCTGTGACAATATAATTTATAGCTGTAGAGCTAATGTCTCTATATAATATGGAGGAGTATAAGCACTTCCTTCAAAAGTAGTATAGAGTTTAATTTTCAAATGTCACTATAGCCAAATTATTATAATTAAATATTTAAATTCAAATAAAAACTATAAATAATATACTACATCCTTTTAGAAATATGTTTTTATTGGGATTATTAGAAGAATATAGATATTAATATACTATAAAAATTTTTAATGTATATTGCATTGGATTTTTAGAAGTAAATATAAATAAAAACATTTAGTAAAACCTATAGTTAGAGGTGATAACTTTGTCTCTCATATTACATGTAAGACTTTTGCCATTGTAATAACATCATTTATTTTAAGAAGAAAAAACTCCCTGGGAAAATAGCAGTAAGCAAATAATATTATAAAGCATTAAAACATCTACTTAGGTGAACACGGAGAAGGCGATGGCACCCCACTCCAGTACTCTTGCCTGGAAAATCCCATGGACGGAGGAGCCTGGTAGGCTGCAGTCCATGCGGTCGCGAAGTCTGACGCGACTGAGCGACTTCACTTTCCACTTTCATGCATTGGAGAAGGAAATGGCAACCCACTCCAGTGTTCTTGCCTGGAGAATCCCAGGGATGGCAGAGCCTGGTGAGCTGCCGTCTATGGGGTCGCACAGAGTCGGACACGACTGAAGAGACTTAGCAGCAGCAGCAGCAGCAGGTGAACACCAGATTGAAATAGTCACTCAAAATAGAGGCTGAGCCTTATTTCATTTTTTATAATATGACTTTTATTTTTCATAAGTGAGAATGTTCTGCAAATAAGTACTTTCCTCAGTCATTTTTTTTTAAACCATAGCCTATGAAAGAAGGCAATATTTACCTTTAAGTGGAGCTGGCTATGGGCTTCCCTGATAGCTCAGTTGGTAAAGAATCCACCTGCAATGCAGGATAAGCCTCTTTATGTGGACCTACACATATTATATTGAATCAGTGTTCCCAAACATGTTTCATTGAATTCTAGTTCCACAAAATATAAACAAGAATGTGAAAAAAAAGTCATGTGGACAAAAAACAAAGAAAACCAAATTCACAGTGCCAACAACAAAAATCACTGGAAAGAGTGGACAATTCAAACATATCTATTGTTAAAGCCTTTAATATGTATATTTAAATATTAATATTTCATAACCTCAAGATGGAGATACATTTTGCAGTGCCTCTCAGTTATTTAACGACAGAAATCTGTTTTTACAGAAAAATCATACTAAAACATATCTTGGGAAAAGCTGCTCTAGGTTTTTCAGCAGTGAACCTTGCTGTTAATTGAAATTTCACTTACGTAAGTCACCACATTATTATGCAAAGAAATGCTTTCCAGCCACATGTCTGGAGCACATGCAGGTAATTTAATACTTTTTAAATTAAAAAATCCTAATTTACTGTAAGAATTTTCCATGTGTTGTATTTATTCTGCCAGTTTGAATTCTGATCCTCTCCTGTCTCTTGCTTTTTTGATAGTCACGAAATCTTCAATGCCTGCCTATTGATGGCAAGCATATAAAATTACATATTTCACAAAACTTGTCTTAGACCTGGATCATCATTTCCTCTTTTACCAGAAGTTAGACTGCATCTTGGCTAAAGTCAAGATTTTGTGAATTTGGAGAAATGTGACATGTTTATATTTAGTAATGACATATAGAGCTTGCAATGCTATAATTCCCCAGTTATTTTGTAATACTCTCTTTATATAGTATATTTAAAAATTATTTGTTCCCAGAGCACCTTTTATTTTATTTATATTTTAAATTTAGATCTTAAAATGCTTTTGTTAAAGATTTATGAGAATAAAAATATATAGTGTTCAATAAAAATATTCTCTCCTGAAGAGGTTCAGTTCACTCACTCAGTCATGTCTGACTCTGTGTGACCCCATGGACTGCAGCACACCAGGCTTCCCTGTCAATCACCAACTCCTGGAGCTTGCTCAAACTCATGTCCATCAAGTCAGTGATGCCATCCAACCATCTCATCCTCTGTTGTCCCCTTCTCCTGCCTTCAATCTTTCCAAGCATCAGGGTCTTTTCTAATGAGTCAGTTCTTCACATCAGGTGGCCAAAGCATTAGAGCTTCAGCTTCAGCAGCAGTCCTTCCAATGAATATTCAGGACTGATTTCCTTTAAGATTGACTGGTTTGATATCCTTGCAGTCCAAGTAGTCCAGTAGTCAGATAATCTCCTATTCACTGATTCAAATCTCTGTCTTCTTTTTACATTATTTATAAGCATTAATCGGAGAAGGCAATGGCAACCCACTCCAGTACTCTTGCCTATAAAATTCCATTGGACGGAGGGGCCTGGTGGGCTGCAGTCCATGGGGTCGCTACCTCTGCTGCTGCTGCTAAGTCACTTCAGTCGTGTCTGACTCTGTGCGACCCCATAGACGGCAGCCCACCAGGCTCCCCCGTCCCTGGGATTCTCCAGGCAAGAATACTGGAGTGGGTTGCCATTTCCTTCTCCAATACATGAAAGTGAAAAGTGAAAGTGAAGTCACTTAGTCGTATCCGACCCTCAGCAACCCCATGAACTGCAGCCTTCCAGGCTCCTCTGTCCATGGGATTTTCCAGGCAAGAGTACTGGAGTGAGGTGCCATTGCCTTCTCTGTTATTACCTCTAGACTGCAGCCATGAAATTAAAAGACGCTTACTCCTTGGAAGGAAAGTTGTGACCAACCTATATAGCATGTTCAAAAGCAGAGACATTACTTTGCCAACAAAGGTTCATCTAGTCAAGGCTAAGGTTTTTCCTGTGGTCATGTATAGATGTGAGAGTTGGACTGTGAAGAAGGCTGAGCGCCAAAGAATTGATGCTTTTAAACTGTGGTGCTGGAGAAGACTCTTGAGAGTCCCTTGCAAGGAGATCCAACCAGTCCATTCTGAAGGAGATCAGCCCTGGGATTTCTTTGGAAGGAATGATGCTAAAGCTGAAACGCCAGTACTTTGGCCACCTCATGCAAAGAGTTGACTCATTCGAAAAGACTTTGATGCTAGGAGGGATTGGGGGCAGGAGGAGAAGGGGACGACAGAGGATGAGATGGCTGGATGGCATCACTGACTCGATGGACGTGAGTGTGAGTGAACTACGGGAGTTGGTGATGGACAGGGAGGCCTGGCATGCTGCGATTCATGGGGTCGCAAAGAGTCGGACACGACTGAATGACTGATCTAATCTGATCTGATACTTATTAATTTGGGCTTCCCAGGTGGCTCAATGGTTAAAAAAAAAAAAAAAAATTCTGCCTGCCAATGCAGGAGACACAGGTTCGATACCCAAGTCAGGAAGATCCCCAGGAGGAGGAAATGCAACCCATCCAGTATTCCTGCCTTCGATGTCCCATGGACAGAGGACCTTGGTGGGCTATAGTTCATGGGGTTGCAAGGAGTTGGACATGACTGAGCGACTGAGAGCAAGTGAATAAATTGGAATACCTGATGTCCTTGCAAAAGGATACCAATAACAGTTTTGTTTTTTTTTTAAAAACTCCCCTAATAGTTTAAAAAACAATTCATTTACATTATTATGATGACATCCAAGAAGTACTATTTCTAGCAAAAGATGCAGAAATAAAAAGCACTTTCCAGACTATGAAAAGCCCAGCACTCTCATAAAATACACACATATTAAATAACTTTCTCATTCCTTCCTTTTGGAATCATAAATTGTTATAAATATGTACTACCTCAAATTACATTTAAAAAAGAGGAAATGTCAATCCAATAATATAGGAAAGAGCTAAGAAACATATTCAATATATGTGAAGGTATTAGCATATATATTGGCAGGAAAATAGAGCAATACATATACTATGCTATGCTCTGCTAAGTCGCTTCAGTCGTGTCCGACTCTGTGCGACCCCATAGACGGCAGCCCACCAGGCTCCCCCGTCCCTGGGATTCTCCAGGCAAGAACACTGGAGTGGGTTGCCATTTCCTTCTCCAATGCAGGAAAGGGAAAAGTGAAAGTGAAGTCGCTCAGTCGTGTCTGACTCTTAGGGACCCCATGGACTGTAGCCTACCAGGCTCCTCCGTCCATGGGATTTTCCAAGCAAGAGTACTGGAGTGGGGTGCCATTGCCTTCTCCGAATACATACGAGAAAGAGTTAAAAATAGTACTAAGTACAAATAGTACTAAGACAGAAATATATTGTGGATTAATTTAAAGCTAGAGATATCAATGTCCTTCAACATGGCTAGAGTCAGATTATTTTCGTATTACTACAGGAAATATTTTAATAGGACAAAACCAGACTCTCTCTGATACCATTTTTGCTAGAGTCAAAGATACACAAAAGTCGCCTATCTTTTTAAAAAAGGCTATCCATAAATTGTAGAATCTTTCATTGTAACTTAGTTTGATTTGCAGATATTGTTAAGGGGAAAGAATGCAGGCAGTTATTGCAAGGATAACTACATGAACAGGAAGCAGAATATCCAGTGATGGGAAAATGGGTACATTTGACAGAGTTCTCAAGAAGCTGAAGAACAAAGTGCCTCATGCAAACAGAAGTATATACTATATGTGCACAGGGTCTGAAGGATAAGAAAACCTACTTAGTTATCTATAGGAAAAAAGTCAACACTCTGCATTAAACAGGTGGCATAATTACCCACACTCTTAGGAGAGAGAAGTAACCTGAAAGTTTGTCATGCCTGTGTTACTCTTATGAATAGAGCAGTGACAGTAATGGCAAGGTAATGTTTATGTACTCAATTACTTCTTATCGAGTGATTACTATGAGTCAGCCATTCCATAACCATTTTTCAGAATACAAACAACACTTCAGAATGGATATTATTGCTCCCATTTAACAAAAAAGGAAAAATGAAGCTTGGACCAAGAAGCAGACCTGTAAACACAAGCTGGTTTTATTAGTTAATCATATTTCAAAGAAAGAAAGTGAAAGTCGTTCAGTCGTGTCCAGCTCTTTGCGACCCCAGGGACTATAGAGTCCATGGAATTCTCTAGGCCAGAATACTGGAGTGGGTAGCCTTTCCCTTCTCCGGGGGATCTTCCCAACCCAGGGATGGCACCCAGGTCTCCCGCATTGCAGGCAGATTCTTTACCATCTGAGCCACAAGGGAAGCCGAAGAATACTGGAGTGGGTAGCCTATCCCTGGGGTCTCCTGCTCTGCAGGCAGATTCTTTACCAACTGAACTATGAGGGAATCCCATCATATTTCAAAATTGTATAGAAAACCATTTTGGAAACACAAGAAACGGGTTTGTGAGAAGGAGGTTAGAAGTCTAGAAATGAGCATTAATAAATTTTATCTTTTCTAATTAAAGATTATTACTTAATTTTTTTCTAATTATATGAGTATATATATATGGTAATGGTCATTCATTACATTTTCTGGCTACTAAGCACCTTTTAAATACTCTCTATCTGGGGGACTTGTGTACCTTATAAATCCTGCTTATGGACAGTGGAGATGTAAAAACTAGAGTGTGAGCATGTGACATAGATATCATGGGTAAAACACACCCATGCAAATTGCTTTCCAAGTTTGCTTCCATGTGGCATCCACATTCAGGCCAACGCATTACCAAAGACACCCATTCTCTTAGAGAAGTCATGACATCTTGTGCCCAGTGTCAGCAATGCAATTTTCTTGTGCCTTTTCTGGAAGCAGTGGTGGTCAAGTCTTCACTCTGAAGCTGAGTGAATAAATTGAGTACTGAGTATCCTTTAGTAATTCCCTTATGGCCTGAAGTAGACTCTGTTTATTTGTCTAAATGACTGTATTGTCATGGATGTGGTAGGTTAGCTAGATTTTCTTGACCTTGGAGTAGTGGCTTCCTACTGTAGGAGGCATCCTCTGTGTCCTGTGCCTCCTGGCAGTGCACTGCCCTCTTGTCACCCAAGCTGTATGCTCTAGGGGTTCCCCCAAGAGGGCTGCGTGGGTCCTTCTGTTGTGGCAGGCTGACTGTGTGGGTGGAAAGGCTTGGTTGGCCGCTACTCTGGCTGACTGCCAGGCCCTGCCTGTGAGGATGCTGCTGGCTGCTGTTGAGCGAGGCCTGGTCCCTAGGTGGCTGGTGGTGGAATCCTAGGGGCCCCTCGCGATTAGTGCTGGTTCAGTGGTGGGTGGAGCCAGGGTCCTGAAGACTGGGGCAGTTGCCTACCCACTGGCAGATGAAGCCAGATCCTGGGGCTAGGTCTGGACTACTGGCAGTCAGAACTGATTCCTGGAGTCTGGCTGCAGGGCCAGGGATCCCAGAGCTTGCTTCAGATTGTTGAAGGGAAGGCCAAGTCATAACATAATTGAGTACGGGGTCCAGGGTGTCAGAAAGGTGGTGCTGGCCCGCTAGTGGGCTGGGCTGGGGTCAGCTGGTCCCAGGCTGCAGCCTGGCCTGCACCGGGGATCATAACTTCCTTGTTTCTGGTGTCTGTCTGCTTGCGGGTGAGGCTTCCTGGTGGGAGGGCGGGGCCTGCTCACTGGTGGGTGGAGCTAGGTTCTGGCCCTCCAGTGGGTTGAGTTGCAGTTCAGGACCCTGTCTGGGCACAGCTGTGGGCCCTTTAGTCTTTTATTAGCCTGATTGCTTATGGGGTTGTTTGGCTTGAGGAGTCCCAGATTCAGCTGGACGGAGGCTTCTGACGCATGCGTCAGTGCCAGCGTCCTCGGCTTTCTCGCGAGAAGGCACTCCCGAGAAGGCACTCCCAGGTATGGCTATGCCAGAGTCTGTGTTCCTGAGGGAGCTGCAGGCGACCACCACGCACAACCAGCTTTCCAGGAGACTCTCCGAGACCAGCAGGTAGGTCTGGCCCAAGCGCTTTTCAAATCAATGCCTTTGTGTGAGATTTTGTGTGTGTCCTTGAAGAGTGAAGCCTCTGTTTTACTCAGTCCTAGGGGGCTCCTGCAGTAAAGGCCTGCTAGGCCCCAAAGCCAGATGTTCTGGGGCCTGTCTTCCTAGTGCCGGACCCCTGGGCTGGGGAGCCTGACGTAGGGGTTCAGAATTCTCACTCCTGTGGGAGAACTTCTGGAGGGTGTAATTACCCCCCAGTTTGTGGGTCACCCATGCCTTGGTGTAGGATTTGAGTGTACTGCGTGTCTGCCTCCCCTCCCTGTGTCTCCTTGTGGTTCTTGTCTTTAGTGGTTGAAGATCTTTTCTGGTAGGTTCCAGAGTTTCTTGTTTTGTTTTATGGTTTTCTATGGGTAGTTGTAATTTTGGTGTGCTCCTGAGAGGAGGCAAACTCGGGGCTCCTCTACTACATCATCTTGGCCACTCCAAAAAAATTGGGTTTGTTTGTTTTCCATCTGCTTGCTCATTTTTTTTAATTCATAGCCTTTATTTCCTGAAAATTGTATTTAGAAAATTCAATAATATGCTTTAAAAACACATAGACAAAAAAAAAACTCCTAGAATCCTACCAGTTGGAAATACACAGTTAATATATCAATCACAGTCTTTTCAAATATCTCTATATGCATTGAAATGGTATGCACATACTCACCTACACGTGCATACTACTCATAACTATATGTTGAATGAGATAGTTCCTATTATATATTTAGGGTGAAGTGCCAATGATGCTGAAAATATAGGCAGACAAGTAACATTAATTAATTGTAACACATTAATAGATGTTAAGCGTATTGGCAGAGGATTAATTAGAAGATAAAGCCCCTCCTCAAAGACCAGACCAAGACATTCCAGGACCAAAACATTCATTCCTCCAGTTACAATTTGGGAGCCTTAGTGACTTTCCACAACTTATACTCAGCTAAACAAAGCTGTCACTTCCTCCTTCTCAGAGGTGACCCATGTCCAACTACTAATTGGGGATGAGTTGAAAAGGACCAGCCGTCTTACCTCAAATTGAGACAACTCTATACGGCCGTCCCAGCTTCAGACATCTCCACAGGATCTGTGGCTACATCATAGGCAAACCTCTCTCGGCCCCAAATCCTGTTTCTTTCACCGCATTACACATGTCGAAATCAGTCCCTGTAAACTTATATGTTATTCATTTCCATAAAAGCCTGCTTTCCAGAGAATTCTATTGCAATGATAGCAAACCATTCCTGAGAACCAATCAAAGAGAATACTCAACACTTGGGGCCTGGGATCCAGGTGGGCTGAGTATGTGAGTATTAGGGATTCCTAAGATATAAACAGTACTTCCGTGTTTTCTGTTTTCCTCTCCATGAGAGAAGTGAGAAGTATCATTTTCTAAAACACTTAAGTCAAGCCAGTAGAGCACAAGATAAAGAACTCGGATAAATAAAGTTTAGGAAATTTTGTGTGACTTCGAGAAAAGCATGAGAGTAAATCCCCTTCCCTGGCCCATGCCTGTCTGGAGGTATTCTACAGCAGAATGAAAAGAGAAAGAGCGATAGCCTGCTGCCGCCAGCCTTTGGTGAGTCAAGGGTGTATGAATTGCTGTGGGCCAAAAGGAGGTTGTCAGATGTGACTCATTCAGTCATCTAGAAAGGACCTTACCACAAAGAGCTTCCTGCTAGAGTAAGTAGATGCTTGAAGAAGAATACATCATACCATTAAAGAATATTGAAAGAAAGTAAAACCAGGACTCTCATATAAAAACATACCAAAGATTTGAGCTTATTTCCTAATGAGGAAATCATTTAGTGTTCACAACTAGTTTAAAAACAAATCTAAAGTATGGAAAAATTTATAAGCCCATTGGGAATGTTAAAATTAACTTGCTTAATAGATAACAAAACTGGCAACAATCCACAGGACAGTGGTCAGTTGCATTCCACTAAACACAATTTGCATTTCTATGGACATAAATTATTTGCATTACTATCAATTTTCTGTAACTTATAGTTGTAGAATAGAGGAAAAGATACTCAGACAAGTGACCTATATAGAAAGCCACAAATATTCAGATATCACCAAAGGACAGAAGCTGAAGGGCATCTCAGAACAGCAGCAGAAGAGTGCATGGTCCATGTAAAAGCTTCATGATATGAAAGTGCCCAACCATCCCACAAATTGGCCATAAATGAATGATTATTTTGGATTCTTGCTGGGACAGTGAACATGTATTAGTCAAGGAGAGGCAAGAACAACTGAGAAAAAAGGTCTGTGTTGTCGTTACTTCATTGCTGTCTCCTAGGACCTGCCCATCACTGGAAAAGCAAGAGGCTTCACGGTGGGTAGGGAAGGACTGGAAAGAGGCTGCACGGTACAGAGGCCACCGTTGGCCCCTGTGGGTAGAGAGGGATGAGCTTTAAATTGAATAGAAGCTCACATTTTTGTATAGACTGGTCTAGAGTTGATAGTGAGACTATTTTATTGCCTAAAATATTTTGCCTGCAAACTATATTGTTCTGGTTTGCACCTCCTCATTGGTTCCTTGCTCTTTCCTGCCCAGCTTCTTGCCCAGGAGAGCCCTGCATTTCCCTGGCTCCCATGTGCTTTGGCTTCTGATTGTGTGCATCCAGTTAAGGCACTAGAAAGACCTCAGGGAGAGGGAGGAAAGGGGATCTAAAGTATTCATTTCACTTACACCCTCTTTGTTGCTGCTGTTTAGTCGCTAAGTCACGCCCTACTCTTTTGTGACCCCATGGAAGAAACACAAGCTGGAATCAAGATTGCCGGGAGAAATATCAATAACCTCAGATATGCAGATGGCACCACCCTTATGGCAGAAAGTGAAGAGGAACTCAAAAGCCTCTTGATGGAAGTAAAAGAGGAGAGTGAAAAAGCTGGCTTAAAGCTCAACATTCAGAAAACGAAGATCATGGCATCTGGTCCCACCACTTCATGGGAAATAGATGGGGAAACAGTGGAAACAGTGTCAGACTTTATTTTTCTGGGCTCCAAAATCACTACAGATGGTGACTGCAGCCATGGAATTAAAAGACGCTTACTCCTTGGAAGGAAAGTTATGACCAACCTAGATAGCATATTTAAAAGCAGAGACAGTACTTTGCCAACAAAGGTTCATCTAGTCAAGGCTATGGTTTTTCCTGTGGTCATGTATGGATGTGAGAGTTGGACTGTGAAGAAGGCTGAGCGCCGAAGAACTGATGCTTTTGAAGTGTGGTGTTGGAGAAGACTCTTGAGAGTCCCTTGGACTGCAAGGAGATCCAATCAGTCCATTCTGAAGGAGATCAGCCCTGGGATTTCTTTGGAAGGAATGATGCTAAAGCTGAAATTCCAGTACTTTGGCCACCTCATGCGAAGAGTAGACTCATTGGAAAAGACTCTGATGCTGGGAGGGATTGGGGGCAAGAGGAGAAGGGGACGACAGAGGATGAGATGGCTGGATGGCATCACTGACTCGATGGATGTGAGTCTGAGTGAACTCCGGGAGTTGGTGATGGACAGGGAGGCCTGGCATGCTGCGATTCATGGGGTCGCAAAGAGTCGGACACGACTGAGCGACTGATCTGATCTGATCTGAACTGTATGTAGCCTGCCAGTCTCCTCTGTCTGTGGGATTTCCCAGGCGAGGACACTGGAGTGGGTTGCCATTTCCTTCTCCAAGGGATCTTCTCAGCCCGGGGATTGAACCATCTCCTGCACTGGCACGTGGGTTCTTTACCACTGAGCCACCAGGGAAGCATCTTTACTGGGCTTGTAGTGTCTGTGTTTACCAATGTGAACAGCTCTTGTGGAATACCATGTCTGCCGTTTCCTGCTTCAAGTAATTGTTCCCTAACCTCACTTCTGAAGGCATATAGCTGCTATGAGTGTCTCTTGGTATGAGAGCTGCACTATCTCTTCCTGGTTTCCTTAGTCTTAACATTATCTCTGTAATAGCACCTTATTACACTTTTATTTCAATGTTGAATGTGTCATCTGTTTCCCAATGTGACCCAGACTGATACATATGAGATCTGTCAAAAATACCATCCAAAGTCGCTGAATCTCTGTTGGAATGTGATTGAAGCAATGACCTAAGAAAAACAAAACAGTTTTCTTTTTGCATCTTCCTGTATCAGGACGGTTCAATGAAGAAGATTCTATATGTATGTGTATAATTTTACTTGCATTTATATATTTAATATTAAGTATATTATATAAATTGTATACACCAGAAAATATTAATTTTAATGTTTAAAATATTAGTTATAATAAATTATATTATAAATGACATTTTACATCCTGTCCTCTTTTGTAAGTAGTATTCCCCACCTAAAAAAAATCTATCAAGGAGATCTTTGATATACAGTGTCATTTGTAATAGATTGTAGCCTCCCATTGCCGGGATATACAATAATTAATTGCTTCTCTAATCATAACTGAGCAGACTTTGGGAGATAATGGAGAAAAGAGGAGCCTGATGGGCCACAGTCCATGGGATTGCAAAGAGTCGAACACGGCTTAGAGACTGAACAGCAGCAACAATAGTTAATCATTTGAGTCCTTTCCAGTTTGGCACTAGCATGCACACTAGGTTGAGGAAAGTCCTTCATTCACTCAGCCTTGTGTATAATTCTAACAATCCATTCTATATTGCCACCTGAGTATATTTTTGAAACATAGGTTATACCAATTTACACCTCCATACATACATACATACAAACAATAGTATTGGACATAAATACAGTACTATTTTCTCCATATCCTCAACCAGCATTCTCAATAGACAATCACTGTTAATTGAATATTCACTAAAAAATATAAATTGTATTAAGAGCTTTATAAAAGCACTTTATTGTCATACTTTATGTAATTAATCTTGTTAATCCTCTTTTACAATCTGGTAAGACAAACATTAACGCCTCGGTTTTTATTTGAAATTTCTGTAAGACTACTGTTATCAAAAGTGGGGTTGGGTTACTTGCAGCTCGAAAGCCAATAAACCAACAAGCTTGGTGGAAAGGAAAGGGTGCTTTATTTCAGGTGCTGGCAACTGGGCAGGCGGGCAGATTTATGTCCAAAGGCCAACTCCCTCTTTGACAGTCTGTCAAAGAGCTTTTAAATGGGAGTTTCAGGGGTGTGTAAGCAGAGGGAGGGGCTGCATGTAGAAAAAGCGTAGTCAGCTCTGGCAGTCATCTTGAACTTGGTCTGGTCAGTGTTATCCCAGTTGTTTTAGGTACAGTTAGTCTTCGGTTCCAGGGTCGGCTTATTCCCATTTCTTTGAGGCTAGCTCTGGGAATTGTGGCAGCTTGTGTCATGGCTACAGTCTGGTCATCCTGTAGTTAACTTCTACCAGCCCGTGGGGATTTCAGTACCTACAAAACAGCTCGAAGGACATGGCTCAGAATATTCTCTCTAGACCTTGAGGAGGGACTAAAGACCCTTGACTTTTTTTAATGACTAGACTATTATCTTGTCCTGTTTGCATGCTTTCTTTTGCTTCTTCATTTTCTCACTTCTCTGATTAAACTTATTCTTTGACTAAAGGTTTTCTACAGATGAAAGACAGGCAGGAGACATGGCCAGGAAGAACCACAGGGTCCTGCTCTGTTTCACTACTAGTTAATGAATATCAAACACTCATATTGTTCCTTTACTACTAGCTTGTCTGTGTTTGTTGTTAATATTACTGTTGCTATATAATCATTTTCTTTCAGTTTGTAAGTAATTTTATATAGTGAAAATACTAATGCCTTTTATGGCATGTTTGTCTCAGAAAAATTTGTCATCTTTTTCCTTAGTTTTATTCTTTCTTTTTATCATCCTGTCATATGAAAGTTTTCATTTATGAATTCACATTTAAACATGAATTTGTGGTCTGCAAGTTGCCTAAAAATCTGAATATTTCTGAAACCCAAATATTATGAAAATATTCACCTTTATTTTTTCCATCATCTTCATGGTTGAAAAAAATTTTTTTTAATTTTAAATTTATTTTTTGATTGAAGGATAATTGCTTTA
The DNA here is from genome assembly GCF_002263795.3 of Bos taurus. NCBI lineage: Eukaryota > Metazoa > Chordata > Mammalia > Artiodactyla > Bovidae > Bos > Bos taurus. The sequence goes on from NC_037354.1 coordinate 22,996,236, forward strand.
CAGAATTGTGTTGGTTTCTGCCAGATGTCACCATGAATCAGCCATAGGTATACCTATGTCCCCTCCCTCTTGAAACTCCCTCCCATCTCCCTTCCTGTCCCACTCCTCTAGGTTATTGCAGAGCCCTAGTTTGAGTTCCCTGAGTCATACAGCAAAGTCCCATTGATTACCTATTTCACATATGGGGATGTAAGTTTCCATGTTGCTCTCTCCATACATCTCACCCTCGCCTTCCTCCCCCATACCATGTCAATAAGTCTGTTCTCTGTGTCTGTGTCTCCATTGTTCAGAAGGCTTCCCTGGTAGCTCAGCTAGTAAAGAATCCGCCTGCAATGCAGAAGACCCCAGTTCAATCCCTGGTTTAGAAAGATCCCCTGGAGAAGGGATAGGCTACCCACTCCAGTTTTCTTGGGCTTCCCTTGTGGCTCCAATGGTAAAGAATCAGCCCACAATGCAGGAGACTTGGGTTGGGAAGATCCAACCCAGTTATACAATGATTTTTTTTTTTTTTTCCCTGACTTACTTCACTCTAGTCTCTAGTATAATAGTCTCTAGGTTCATCCACCTCATTAGAAATGACTCAAATACATTCCTTTTTATGGCTGAGTAATATTCCATTCTATATATGTACCACAGTTTCTTTATCCATTCATTTGTTGATGGACATCTGGGTTGCTTCTATGTTCCAGCTATTCTAAATAGTCCTGCAGTGAACATTGGGGTACATGTGTCTTTTTCAGTTTTGGTTTCCTCAGGGTATATGTCTAGGAGTGGGATTGCTGGGTCATATGGTGGTTTTATTCATAGGTTGTTTTTTGTTTGTTTTTTTAACGAATCTCCATACTGTCTTCCACAGTGGCTGTAACAATTAACATTTCCATCAACAGTGCAAGAGGGTTCCCTTTTCTCCACACCCTCTCCAGCATTTATTGTTTGTAGACTTTTTGATGATGGCCATTCTGACAGGTATAAGGTGATACCTCATTGCAGTTTTGATTTGCAGTTCTCTAATAATGAGCGATGTTGAGCATCTTTTCTGTGTTTATTAGCCATCTGTATGTCTTCTTTGGAGAGATGTCTGTTTAGGTCTTTTTCCCACATTTTGATTGGGTTGTTTTTTTTTTTTTTTCTGGTGTTGACTTGTATGAGCTGTTTGTATATCTTGGAGATTAATCATTTTTCACTTGTTTCATTTGCTATTTTTTTCTGCCATTCTGAAGGTGTCTTTTCACTTTGTTTACAGTTTCCTTTGCTATGCAAAAGCTTTTAAGTTTAATTAGGTCCCACTTGTTTATTTTTGTTTTTATTTATATTACTTTAGGAGATGGGTCATAGAGGATCTTGCTGTGATTTATGTCATAGAGTGTTCTGCCTCTGTTTTCCTCTAAGAGTTTTATAGTTTCTGATCTTACATTTAGGTATTTAATCCATGGTTGAAATTTTATGTTGGAAATTGGACGCATCTGTTATTTATCTTTGTTCTTGTATGTTTACCTTTTGCACAAGCATCTAGCTAGATAGATATGTCATCACTATTTTTGGAATTGTCTTGAACCAAAAGTATGTATGTATTGTCTTCACTGCGGAGCTCGATGAGCTCAATACAGTTGAAATGAGAGGCTGGTGTTGAAATTGGGGTCTATAATAGCAAGGCAACTTCTAGGTAGATACCACTCCTAGTCAGATCCCCAGAATTGTTACTTTCTCCAGGAAACGAGTGATTATGACAGATAGTCTAAATGATAAGAATATGCCATAAATAAAATATCTGATAGGTTTGTCTATGTTAAAATGTAAAACTTCTGTTTGGGGTGAAAATTCCCAATAAAAAGAGAAAGACAAGCCAAAGTTTGGGCATACACATGGCAGAGTCTTATTTTCACAAGTGTACTAAAGGTAAGATGTATGGCAATAATAACATACCATTTAATGTTCATCAAATAGACCAAAAAGAGAATATCTGACTGTACAAAGGGTTATAAGGGATGTTAGGTAGACAGTGGGGGAAAGAGAGAAACAGAGGAAGGGCTGGGGCTTGAGTGCTATCAATAATATCAATACTTCCGTTTGGGGTTTCCCTGGTGGCTCAGGCTGTAAAGAATCTGCCTGCAATGCAAGAGACCCAGGTTCGATCTCTGGCTTAGGAAGATCCCCTGGAGAAGGAAATGGCAACCCACTTCAGTATTCTTGCCTGGAGAATCCCATAGACAGAGGAGCCTGGCAGGCTACAGTTTGTGTGGTCGCAAAGAGTTGGACATAACTGAATAACTAATACTGTTATTTTTTTCAGTTTGCAAAAGAAGTCTGACACTGAAAGAAAAAAATAGTAAACGAGGGGTCAGGAAGGGATGAGAGATGGGTGACCTTGAAGGGATGAGCAAATGAAAAGGAGTCTTTCTCCCCTTCACTTCAATGTCACTAAATTTCTCCAGTTAAGACTCAGAGCCTAATTTATATTGTTTGTATTTATCCCCCTAAATACCTCCCAGTGCTCTAGTATTGTGATTTTGTTGTTGTTGTTGTTCTGACTGCTCTTCAGTGTGATGTAATACATTCTACTTGGGCTAAGTCTTAAGCAGAGTGTTTTGGAATCAGATTAATATTCTACTTCACAGATAATTAATAAATAAATAGGGACCTACGTATGTTTACATATTAGAATGAATTGAATTGATACAGTATCCACCCCTTCAGCGGTGCTACATTTCTCTAATAGAAAATGTCTGTTGTATTTATAATGATTAAAATGGTGTAGCTACTGGGCAACATCTAGAAGTTACATATTCATAAAAAAAAATTCAGAACTGTCTCCTAATAGCATGGTCAAATGAGATAGCTAGTCAGCAGGGCATTTTCATGGTGATTTTCTGCACTCCAGACAGGAGGAGCTGCCACTTGGAAGAGACATATCGTCTGACTGATCTACCTGCAATGAGTTGACAGGCTCTTTCTGAGCAGCTGGCATAGAGTGTTGTGTATGTGTGTGCTGTGTGTGGGTTTTGTGAGCATAGACTGCATGTGTAAGTCAGTATTTAAAATCATTTCAGTTTGCACCTGTGCGGTTTGTAACTGTGTTAGGTTATTTAAGTACATTATTGAACTATTCACTATTATCCTGGAAAGCAAAAGATAGTCTGGGAAAAGGCCCTTATGTTCAATTACTCTTAATACTTATTTAAGAAAATGAACAATTCTGGCTTCTGGTGCCGTTTAACCACCTGAAATAGGGATCAATTGGCCAAGTTCCTGTGTCTAATTGTCTTTATTTTAAAGAACAGAGATGGGGGAGCTTGTACATGTTAAATTCTATAAACATTCAGAATGAATAAAAGAATACCAAGGATGTGAAATCAAAATAAATCTCACTGTAGTCATTACCTTGTTTAACTTTTTCAAAATTCTCCTGAATTCCAAGATAAATACAAACCCTCCAATTCCAAGCCTATGACTTCAAACTTATTTCTTGCTCATCAATATATGAAGTCCTAAAAACAGTCCTGTCATCTGGATTTCCACCCATGTCCCTCGGGAAGTGACACCCCTCTTCTCTTCTGACTGTTACTTATTTTTGGAAGCTCAATTCATAAAACTCCTCTTCTAAGAAGCCTTCCTTGATCATGACATCCATGGTCCTCTTCTGTCCTCCCATACTCCAATATGTATACTTCTGTAATAACACATTATCATTCCTATTGTTATTGAATTTAGCTTATTTTGATTAATAAGGAGTGAGCTGCCTTGTTTCTGAATCTTTATTGCTTTATAGAGATCCTAATACATAGTGACCATTCAGTAAGTAACCTTTGAATGAATGTATGGGAGACATGAGGTCAAATCTATTCCCTTCATGCAATTCATATTCGTCTTACTTTGAAAATAAAGAATTACATTTTGTGCAAGTTTACTAATACTTCATTACTGTTCTAGTTAGGAGTGTGTGGGTGAAGATAGTTGCTCAAATTAGCTTATGTCAGTTTTGCTCAATTGTGACATGCTAGGTCATAAAGAAAAATAGACATAAGACAAACACAATTATAAGTGAAACTCTTATTCATGAATGTAAATTGTTACATTTATAAAGAAAATAAGATTTTATCAAGTGTCTGAGAATTAAACATTATTTCTTACTCACATTTCTCCCATATTCACATGAGAAATCATGAATAACCACAAAGCAAGAAAGGCAACAGTGACCGAACAGATGAAACCATAAGGACAGAGACAAGAAATGAGTCCAATAAGCTATGACCACCCTGCAGGTAATTTCACTATTGTAATTTATTCTTCTCAAATACCAAAATCTTTAGCATAATTTATGTTTTTCAAACACCAGTACCCAAGTATAAATTCTGGCAGAAAATATATTACTTTTATTCAGATGACGGAAAGACATGTTTATGGATATATAAAATTAGGAACATGCTCCTGCTAAAAAGAGATCATTAATGAGGTATGCAAATAGATCTCTCATTTGCTTTTGGAATATTCATAAAAAGCAAGTTATTCATCTAAGGAAAATACAGCTTCCATAAAGCTTATCAGTCACATCTTCAATCTTCTTTACAATTAAGAAGATACAGTATTTGTGATGTTAGAGAATGCCGATGTGAGATATTTTGGGCAATCTATGCTGTTGGTTCACTTTATTTTCCATACAGAATGTAGCTCAATTACAAATGGAAGCCTGTCTCTCCAAGAGGTGTTTCTACTGAGGTTAAGAGTGCCTAAGTTTCAAGCATTTAAAATTCAACAGACTCCACTGTATTAGTCTTTTATTTTATAGTCTCATTCTGTGACCAAGAGTACATTGCTTTGAAATCCTTCCTCAGGGTTGCAGAACACACAGTGTAACAACATGAAAGAGAGCAAAAAACAAAACAAAACAACTTTGCCTTTGCCTTTTTAAAGAGGAAAGATACCCATTTCCAGGAGCCACAGCTGCTTGGAGGGGTGCTTTCCCCATGGGGTGTCAGCACTGGATCTCCTCCTCCTGATCTGCAAGGTGGGCAGCAGTCCTCCTTGGGCACAAAGTGTCTGTCAGCACTTTGGAAAAAAGATGGCTGTGTTGGTGTTATTTCTTAGCACTTGGCTTTGTGCCCATCCTGCTGGGAAGTCAGCTCTGGGTCCCTGGTGTAGGGTAACTTTCTTTTTCATGAAAGGAAGAGCGGTTCTCAGTCATTTCTCATGAAAGCTAGTGGATCCTAGGAAGGGCTGTGATTTCCTCCAGCTGGACAACCAGAATTTTTGTTGTTGTTGTTCAGTTGCTCAGTTGCTCTTTGCAACCCCATGGACTGCAGCACGCCAGGCTTCCCTCTCCTTCACCATCTCCTGGAGTTTGCTCAAACTCATGTCCATTGAGTTGGTGATGCCATCCAACCATCTCGTCCTCTGTCGTCCCCTTCTCCTCCTGCCTTCAATCTTTTCCCAGCCTCAGGGTCTTTTCTAATGAGTCAGCTGTTCATATCAGGTGACTAAAGTATTAGAGCTTCAGCATCAGCCCTTCCAATGAATATTTAGGACTGATTTCCTTTAGGATTGACTGGTTGGATCTCCTTGCAGTCCAAGGGACTCTCAAGAGTCTTTTCCAAACCACAATTCAAAAGCATCAAACTGAAAATTTGGACCTCTTCTATTGAGCATATGGCACTTTCTGGGTGTGTGGGGGTAAACAGAGGCTAGAAAACAGGTCTCAAAGCTCTGTAGGATGTCTTCCGAAAAACCTCTGCTTGGTAGGTTCCCAGCTAGCCAAACTTGCAACTTATCACAGAATATTATTGATCACAATGGCCTAAAAACCCAAGCCCTAAATTGGCAATGACAAAACCAAACCAAACAAGGAAACAGACCAAAAATTCTAAACAGAGAAGGCTCGCTCTTCCAACTTTCCCTTAAAGTATTTGGGAGCAAATTCGTCTTCTCCAATTATGTTTTTGCTTGTGTGTTTACAGAAGTCATGGGGGTTGCCAGGAGCTGAACTTTCCTATGAAACCAAGTTGAGAGGCTGACCATTTGTTTTGCTATAATACACATTTAGATCTTTCTGCAAGCCTAGTAGTTTAATTTTTGTAGCAACCCAGTGAATAGGTACCATTATTATTAACCCAGTTAAAACATCAAAATAACTCAAATTTATAGATGAATTAAGTTTAGTGAGTGCAGTGACTTATCTAGACCCACAGATTTAATAAATGACAGTTCCTGTGCTCAGTTAAGCTGAGCTAAGCCAAGTCACTTTAGTCGTGTCCGACTCTGTGTGACCCCATAGACGGCAGCCCACCAGGCTCCCCCGTCCCTGGGATTCTCCAGGCAAGAACACTGGAGTGGGTCACCATTTCCTTCTCCAGTGCTCAGTTAAGCCCTATTTAAATATGAAGTTGATGTCCTTAACCACTTTGCAAACTTTTCCACCTCTGTATAGAATCTCATCATGTTCTAAGTGAGCAGTAAGCATACCGTTTCTGTAAGGACTAGAAAGTAAATAATTTGGGGGTTGAAGAGGCAAAATTGAGGCTATTATGTAGGTACTTATATAACAAAGACAAAGCAATATTCACAAATTTATATTGATTACATTCAAAATATTATAATTGAGAACTATTTTGTAATATACATGTACTGATGAGAAGAATATAATTCATTGGCAATGGGAGAGGATAAATTCCACGTAATTGAAGTTCACAGTTAGTATTCCTTGCCATCAAATCAATGATAAAAGTTCATTTGTAAAAAGTATTCTTTAGCCATATGAAAACAGGCAGTGCTACATTAGGCTCAAGGGCTCTCTTTGCTTTAAAAGCATTTGCATTCAAGTGAGCTGGGGATGTTTCCATTTTTGAATTACATATTCATCAAGCATATTTTCCTAACATTTTTACACAGAGGACTTGTTATTTCTTGATACAGTAAGAGTATTTCTTATGCCTACTCTTTGACTCTTTGCCTGAAATTGACTCAGCCTTGTCAACTTCTAACTACACACAGAACTTCTCCTATGAGATTAAATCATAATTATACAGCATTTGCTAACTGTGTTTTAAAAACCCGACATTATTGATAATACAAAACTTAAACGTATAAGCAAAACTCACACTGCACTCAAAGCAGCATATCTTTTATCAACTTGTAAAATATATCAAAAAACTACAGGAAATTTATTTGGCTCTAATTATATACAAACGGCTGTGACGGGCATGCTAAAGCGCAGGTGGCTGCGATGGGCGCGCTAAGCGTGGCCAAGAGGAGCCATCCCACGTCCGAGGTCAGGGGCAGAAGCCGGGAGGACCCCATGCCTGAAGGGCGGCGGCCAAGAGGAGTTACCCCATGTCCAAGGTCAGGGGGAGTGGCCAAGAGCACCAGACTGGGACTGTGCAGGAACGGCCGAGAGGAGCTACCCCGCGTCCGAGGTCAGGGGGGTGGGGGCACCCGAGAGGAGATACCCAGCGTCCGAGGTCAGGGGCAGCGATGAGAGGAGTTACTCCATGTCCGAGGTCAGGGGTGGCGGCCGGGAGGAGATACCCTACGCCCCAAGCCCGAGGCCAGGGGCTGCAGTCAGGAGGAGCAACCCCACGCCCGAGGCCAGGGGCGGTGGCCCGGAGGACCAACCCCACATCCAAGGAGCAGTGGCAGTGCGGGTGCAGGAGGGCCTAGAGGAGCTATCGCACATTGAAGGTCAGGAAGGGTGGCGGTGAGGAGATACCCCTCGTCCAAGGTAAGGAGCAACAGCTGCGATTTGCTGGAGCAGCCATGAAGAGATACCCCACGCCCAAGGTAAGAGAAACCCAAGTAAGACAGTAGGTGTTGCAAGAGGTCATCAGAGGGCAAACACACTGAAACCATACTCACAGAAAACTAGTCAATCTAATCACACTAGGACCACAGCCTCGTCTAACTCAATGAAACTAAGCCATGCCCATAGGGGCAACCCAAGATGAGTGGGTCATGGTGGAGAGATCTGACTGAATGTGGTCCACTGGAGAAGGGAATGGCAAACCACTTCAGTATTCTTGCCTTGAGAACCCCATGAACAGTAGGAAAAGGCAAAATGATAGGATACTGAAAGAGAAACTCCCCAGGTCAGTAGGTGCCCAATATGCGACTGGAGATCAGTGGAGAAATAACTCCAGAACGAATAAAGGGATGGAGCCAAAGCAAAAAGACTACCCAGCTGTGGATGTGACTGGTGATAGAAGGAAGGTCCGATGCTGTAAAGAGCAATATTGCATAGGAACCTGGAATGACAGGTCCATGAATCAAGGCAAATTGGAAGTGGTCAAACAACAGATGGCAAGAGTGAATGTCAACATTCTAGGAATCAGCGAACTGAAATGGTCTGGAATGGCTGAATTTAACTCAGATGACCATTGTATCTACTACTGTGGGCAGGAATCCCTCAGAATAAATGGAGTAGCTATCATGGTCAACAAAAGACTCCGAAATGCAGTACTTGGATGCAATCTCAAAAACGACACAATGATCTCTGTTTCCAAGGCAAACCATTCAATATCTCAGTAATCCAAGTCTATGCCCCAACCAGTAACACTGAATAAACTGAAGTTGAACGGTTCTATGAAGACCTACAGACCTTTCAGAACTAACACCCCAAAAGATGTCCTTTTCATTATAGGGGACTCGAATGCAAAAGCAGGAAGTCAAGAAACACCTGGAGTAACAGGCATATTTGGTCTTGGAATACAGAATGAAGCAGGGCAAAGGCTAATAGAGTTTTGCCAAGAAAATGCACTGGTCATAACAAACACCCTCTTCCAACAACACAAGAAAAGACTCTCTACATGGACATCACCAAATGGTCAACACTGAAATCAGATTGATTATATTCTTTGCAGCCAAAGATGGAGAAGCTCTATACAGTCAGCAAAAACAAGACCAGGAGCTGACCGTGGCTCAGACCATGAACTCCTTATGGCCAAATTCAGACTGAAATTGAAGAAAGTAGGGAAAACCACTAGACCATTCAGGTATGACCTAAATCAAATCCCTTATGATTATACAATGGAAGTGAGAAATAGATTTAAGGGACTAGATCTGATAGAGTGCCTGATGAACTATGGAATGAGGTTTGTGATATTGTACAGGAGACAGGGATCAAGACCATCCCCATGGAAAAGAAATGCAAAAAAGCAAAATGGCTGTCTGGGGAGGCCTTACAAATAGCTGTGAAAAGAAGAGAAGCGAAAAGCAAAGGAGAAAAGGAAAGATATAAACATCTGAATGCAGAGTTCCAAAGAATAGCAAGAAGAGATAAGAAAGCCTTCTTCAGTGATCAATGCAAAGAAATAGAGGAAAACAACAGAATAGGAAAGACTAGAGATCTCTTCAAGAAAATTAGAGATACCAAGGGAACATTTCATGCAAAGATGGGCTCGATAAAGGACAGAATGATATGGACCTAACAGAAGCAGAAGATATTAAGAAGAGATGGCAAGAATACACAGAAGAACTGTACGAAAAAGATCTTCACGACCCAGATAATCACGATGGTGTGATCACTGACCTAGAGCCAGATATCCTGGAATGTGAAGTCAAGTGGGCCTTAGAAAGCATCACTACGAACAAAGCTAGTGGAGGTGATGGAATTCCAGTTGAGCTATTTTGAATCCTAAAAGATGATGCTGTGAAAGTGCTGCACTCAATATGGCAGCAAATTTGGAAAACTCAGCAGTGGCCACAGGCCTGGAAAAAGGTCAGTTTTCATTCCAATCCCAAAGAAAGGCAATGCCAAAGAATGATCAAACTGCCACACAATTGCACTCATCTCACATGCTAGTAAAGTAATGCTCAAAATTCTCCAAGCCAGGCTTCAGCAATACATGAACCGTGAACTTCCATATGTTCAAGCTGGTTTTAGAAAAGGCAGAGGAACCAGAGATCAAATTGCCAACATCCACTGGATCATGGAAAAAGCAAGAGATTTCCAGAAAACCATCTATTTCTGCTTTATTGACTATGCCAAAGCCTTTGACTGTGTGGATCACAAGAAACTGTGGAAAATTATTCAAGAAATGGGAATACCAGACCACCTGATCTGCCTCTTGAGAAGTTTGTATGCAGGTCAGGAAGCAACAGTTAGAACTGGACATGGAACAACAGACTGGTTCCAAATAGGAAAAGGAGTTCGTCAAGGCTGTATATTGTCACCCTGTTTATTTAACTTATATGCAGAGTATATCATGAGAAACGCTGGACTGGAAGAAGCACAAGCTGGAATGAAGATTGCCGGGAGAAATATCAATAACTTCAGATATGCAGATGACACCACCCTTATGGCAGAAAGTGAAGAGGAACTCAAAAGCCTCTTGATGAAAGTGAAAGTGGATAATGAAAAATTTGGCTTAAAGCTCAACATTCAGAAAACAAAGATCATGGCATCCAGTCCCATCACTTCATGGGAAATAGATGGGGAAACAGTGGAAACAGTGTCAGACTTTATTTTTCTCGGCTCCAAAATCACTGCAGATGGTGACTGCAGCCATGAAATTAAAAGATGCTTACTCCTTGGAAGGAAAGTTATGACCAACCTAGATAGCATATTCAAAAGCAGAGACATTACTTTGCCAACAAAGGTCCATCTAGTCAAGGCTATGGTTTTTCTGGTGGTCATGTATGGATGTGAGAGTTGGACTGTGAAGAAGGTTGAGTGCCGAAGAATGATGCTTTTGAAGTGTGGTGTTGGAGAAGACTCTTGAGAGTCCCTTGGACTGCAAGGAGATCCAACCAGTCCATTCTGAAGGAGATGAGCCCTGGGATTTCTTTGGAGGGAATGATGTTAAAGCTGAAGCTCCAGTACTTTGGCCACCTCATGCGAAGAGTTGACTCATTGGAAAAGACTCTGATGCTGGGAGAGATTGGGGGCAAGAGGAGAAGGGGACGACAGAGGATGAGATGGCTGGATGGCATCACTGACTCGAAGGACGTGAGTCTGAGTGAACTCCAGGAGTTGGTGATGGACAGGGAGGCCTGGCATGCTGCGATTCATGGGGTCGCAAAGAGTTGGACATGACTGAACGACTGATCTGATCTGATCTGATATACAAACTACTAACTAAAGAAAATCTTCTTAAAGCTGAGGATAATTCAAACATTTGTTAAACTATAGCAGCAGAAATCATCTAATTTAAGAAGATTCTTGGTTTCAAATGTATTGTTTTCCATCGTGAAGATCCAGAAGTTTTGATCCTCAAAGTAGTACATGCTAACAGTATTATCAAGTCACACAGTTCAGATAAATGGGTTCAAAACCCAAATATACTTTATGTTATATATAGATGAAGTAATTATATACTCTATTTGGTATTGATCCCCAAGAAAGGCTTTTCCTTTTTTAAAAAATGTATTTGTTATTAGGACTATATAATGCTCAAATTTCTGATTCATTTTTCTTATTTTACTTCAGTTGTTTTAAAAGACCGGTATGATGTCAATGAGGCAATTAGAGATTCTTAACAAACCTTTTAACACTATTTTCTTAACCACAGGACCTGACTTTGATTTGTTTCTCGTGTAGCATGCTGAGGGAGAAGTCTTTTTTATAAGAATGCTTAGTAATTTTAGCTTTATGTTACAATTAGCAAGATAAAAATGAACACATTAGAAAACTGGATGAATAATTGTCCTTGTCATAGTGCTGCTTGTCAGATAATAAGGAATTGCCTTCCTGAGGTTCTAAGATATCAAGTGCATTTATGATCTTCCAACAAGATCATAGATCTTAGAGCTGATGTAATGAAGATAGAGTTTAGCAACTACTTTCTGCTCCTTTCTGAACATCTGGATTATGTTTTAGATCTTAAATGTGACTGTCAACTCTATAAGAGCTTATCGAGAAATCCAAGGCTTGGGTGCTAAGCCAATGGTACCAATTTAGCTTTCAAGTTAAGGAACAAAAATTGATATGCTTAACATTATTTTTAAGACAGTCATGAAAAGAAGTGCCTGCCCTGTGACTGGACTCAGAAAGGCAGACCTAAGGGAAATCAGTGGCCTAGTAAAGTGCGGGTTGATCATCAGTGATTGTTTTACACTAGGCCAGGGGATAGGAAAACCTCCTCAGAGAGCTCACAGAGAAATCAGTGATGCTGAAGAGCTGCAGAGATGGACTTAAGTATAGAAGAGGCTGCAGGTACTTTGTCACAGATTTTTTTCTTCTGAAGTTTAAACTGTCAAAAATGGTTTCCCCTTGGAAAGGCATAAGTTACCATATATCACTTGAAAACTGTTGGGAGAATTTAGTGGGGCAGTTGAAAAGTCCCTTTTGGTTGGTAAAATAGATCTTCTGGAAAGACTGCATCAGGATCAATTACCGCAGGTTTCTCTTGAATGGTGGCAAAGCAACTGAGTAGGGGAATGATTTATAGAACTATTTAACAGGTGTCATGCTGGGTGGGTAGTATCTATGGGATGTGTCCATGGAGGAGAAAATAAAATCAATTCTGTAATGAAAGATTTGGCAGTAGTGGGCAAAAGATACATTTCAGAAATGGAGTTCCCCTGAAGAAATTCAGTAGAAAGAAAGGGAGATTGTATATTCTAGATAATGAGGAGAAAGCTGCAATTCATAGCAATAGCCAAGATAGTTGGCTGCAGAAACAGCTAGTGGAATTCACTAATTGTCAATTACTTAAAAGCCAAAAAAAAAAAAAAAAAAGCAAATGCAAACCATAGCTTAGCTAGGAATAGTGCCTCTCAGGCCCACTCCCTGTCCCAAATCCTGAAGCGCCTTCTTACCTTTCTTGATCGTAACACAAAATGTTTTCTCTGTTCTCCAGATCAGTTCACTGTACTAATCAACTCTGTTAACAAATTGTTGTTTTCCATTCTGTTCACTTTTGTGTGTGCGTGTGTGTATATGTGTATTGAACTAGCTATAGAGTGCAAGTTTTTCTTTTTATATATTACTGATATTTCCTTGTTGTGTCTACTCTTTTTTTTTTTTAATGAAAGACAATTTTATTAATCTCCAAACAAATAATCATGATCAACAGATCATTTTGTTGGAGAATTTTAACTTTGCTTTGCATTTTTTAGACATAGCAAAGGGTTTATTTTGCCTCATTTCCAAACTATGTGACAAAAGGAAATTTGTTCCTGGAAAAAGCTTAGTGGTCAATTGAGGCAGTGAAAATAGCAGCAAACTAGAACTCCTGGGGCCAGGTTACCCCTGCAAGGCCAACTAGACAGCCAGATGCCAACATTCCAGACAGACAACAAAGCAAGAATTTGACTGTTGTATGTTTAGCTTATTTTTGATAGAAGTGCCTCTTTGATAGTCTCTGCCCTCAGTACACGCATAGTAGTAATGAGAAAATCATCTCATCTACAAGTGAAAGAACTGTATGCCACATACTCTAAAAGTCAGAATGTCAAGTAACATAAAATATATGTCCTTCATCTTTTCTTCCCTCAATATTATACTCATTTCTGTCCTATTCAAATAATATTGGCTCTCTTCTTTTCAAATCTAAATATACATTGTCAACCTACTGTACTTGATTTCATCAAAGAGTCTTGTTTCCTCTTTGAATCTTTTAAGTATTTTGGAAAATGCATGGGAGGTAAAATCATTGAGTTTGCATAGAAGAGAATCTGTAAAAACAAGTGTTGGTTGCCCTTATTGGTAGGATTTGCTCTTCTGATAGGTGCCTCATAATATCTTTATTCACTGCAATATTTATGACATTTCTGGCAATTTAAAGGAATTATTTAAATATGATGGCAGTTAGCTCTCTAATATCTGTATTAGGAATGTTTCCAAATGTAGTTTATCTGTTGATTTTGTTTTTGATATCTGTTAGCTATTTTATCATTTTTGTTTCCCTAAGCGTCCATGTTTCTGAATCTTGAGAATCACGTCCCCAAAGCTTTTTTTCTTTCTTTTTACTCCTGGCATATTTTTCACAAGCTTCGTGTTGATTTTCTTCTGGTTACTGATGTTTTGATGACGGAAAATCGTTTCCTTCCTACTATTTACTTAAAGCAGAGCATGTGAATCGTCCCTGACCCCATTCACTAAGCACTTGAGTTCTGATTTGCTACTCTTCACAGTGGCAGCTTGATATGCTGAGGGTCTAAAACACGCTTAGCTCTGCTGGACTCGTATGATTTCTGGCCCACTATCAGTTTTATGGTTTTGTATTCTTTTGCTTTGCTTGTTGAGCCAGGAGTCATCTGAACTCCATCACACCTAACTGTTGACGAGGCTTTATTCCAAGGACTGTATATCTAGGATGAGGCTTCACCACCACCAGCCTTCACACACACACTCCTTTTGCTCCCATGCCACCCCTCCTCCTTCCTTTCCTTTTTGTTTTTGTAATATACTTTGACAAAATGATTTTGGAATAGAGTCAGTAAAACAGCAGTGAGGGTGACCCAAAAATCAGTAGTCACATAGCTTTCACCTTTGGAAAAGATTGTATTGCTTAAATAAAGGTCAAGCAGCAAAAAATAGGAAAGAAAAGGGTCATCTTTGTAAATGCATATGCTTTCATTTGAACATGTTCACGCTGCTTCAGAAGGGAGCGGGGAGTCCTTGAATTACTCTGTCCACTATTCATGTCAGCCCTGCAGCAAGTGACTGGACTCTTTCCCTTGGGCGGATTTCTATGTCTAGTTCCCAGTAGTCCTTTGAGTTTTCTTCTCTTTATTTTTAATTTTTTAATGTTCTGCAGCTATTTCAGTAGCAACTTCTGAGGGGTCTCATTCAGAGCTTCAAGGAAAACCTTTTGTCAGAATGTTAAAAGTACATCTATTACCAGAACTCTAAAACATGTTACCTAACTCCGATCATTTAATTTCATTCAAAAATATATAACTCACACTTCACCTTAGGTATTGCTGCTGTCATGTGAAACTTAAGAAAAGATGGTCCACCTCTATTAGAAATCAGTGAGAACAAAAGCTGTGAGGCCACTGGGGTCATTTGTAATGTTATTTTTTTTTAAAACCTATGAAATAAGGAGAAATGTTATAGGAAGCAGGAAGTGCAAGGGAGTCCATAGTGCATGAAGCCAACGATCTCTGAAACCCCTGCCAGTATTCCTATTCCAAACTTAAGAGAGGTTATTTATGAAAGCACGTGCTAGGGATAAATCAACATTCATTGTTAGTAATTCAGTCCCTAGGATTGGTCCCTAGGATTCCCACACCCTGGTGAGCCCCTCCTGCATAACCCTCTCCCTGAGAGTGTGGGCAGGACATTGTAAACATGGTGCCTTGCAGTCCTCTGATGAGGTCATACTCCATGGAAAAGGTAGCTTTAGGATCCATTAGTACCTGACTTTTAAGTAGGCCTGAAGTGGTCTCAGCTTCCCAGGTGGCACAGTAGTAAAGAATATTCCTGCCAATGCAGAGATGCAGAGATCTTGGTTCCATCCCTGGGTTGAGAAGATGCCATGGAGGAGGGCATGGCAACCCACTTTGGTATCCTTACCTGGATGGCTCAGCTGGTAAAGAATCCACCTGCAATGCAGGAGACCTGGGTTTGATCCCCGGGTTGGGAAGATCCCCTGAAGAAGGGAAAAGCTACCCACTCAAGTATTCTGGCCTGGAGAATTCCTGGCCTGGAAAATAGCAAACAGCCATGTAGTGAACAGCATATGTGGAGGAGACCAGGTGACCAGGATTCCAAGTTGCTGAGAGTGACCCTCAGTGAACAACCAGAAAAAAATAACAACACAGGGATATCAGTTGTACGGCTACAGAGAACTGAAATCTGCCAACAACCTGAATAATATTGAAAGAGGACTCTGAGCCTCAGACTAGAAGAGCTAGGACAACACACTCTTGGTGTGGACCCAGCTAAACAATGTCCAGACCCCCGACCCATGGAAACTGAGGCAATAAATGTGTGTTGTTTTAAGCCACTAAGCTTGCAGTAACTTGTAAAGAGGCAGTGGAAAACGAGTGTGTGTATGACTGCAATGCTTCATAATTATATGAGCTAAAATATGTAAAGTCCCTTAGCACAGAGGCTGGTACAGAGCAGCCACTTATGAAATAATTGCTGTTATATTCACATGGCGTTACCCCTTTCTCAAGCAAGATACAATACACGTGATCAATGTAATATTCTCCAGTGTTGGCATGAAAATAGAATAAATTCTAAAGGGCTTGTCATTGATGGTCTCCAATGCTGTATCATATTGTCCTTGTAATATAGAACATGGTATTGTTAGAAATTATAAAAATTAGCTTATTTTTTCCCATTTTATGACAACGAAGAAGGGGCATAGTTACCAACTGCATGAGGAAGCTTCAGAGTAATGCTAATGGCCATAAACTAAAGGATTGGTTTTCCTTTGTTTTTCTGTTTCCTTTATTGCTTTTTCAGGTGATAGACTTTTAAGTTTCCTTTTCTAAGGTGCTCGTTTCCTAAGAATGCCATAACACCTCACCACAAAGGGTTTTTTTTTTTTTTTTTAAATTTTATTTTATTTTTAAACTTTACATAATTGTATTAGTTTTGCACAAAGGGTTTTTTAAACAACAGAAATGTATTGTCTCATAGTTTGAAAAACTGAAAGTCCAAAATCAAGGTGTCAGCATGATTAGTTGCTTCTGGAGGCTTTGAGGGAGAAACAGTCCCCTGCCTTTCTCCAAGATTTTGGTAATTTCTGGCGATTGTTGGCATTCCTTGGCTTGTAGACCCACCTCTCTCATCTGTGCCTTGTCATTTTGCTTACCTTCTGCATCAGTGTGTACATTTTTCCCCCTTATCTCTCATAAGAACCCTCTCAGTGGATTCAGGCCTTACCTATACCCAGTATTTATCTTATCTCAATCCTTAGCACATGCTAGGATTTTTATTTTTTTTACAACTGTAAATGTAAAGTATCTGTATCTGTAAAGATCCTATTCCCACATAAAGTCATATTTTGAGGTTCCAGGTAGACAAGAATTTTGACCCACTGACTGCATCCATAGAGAAAAATATTCTGCTGGACATATTTTTCATCTTTAATATGCAAACAAGTTGATAATTGAATAATGTGAGCAATTATTATTGCAAAGTGAAATGAAGTCACTCAGTCGTGTCCGATTCTTTGTAACCCCATGGACTGTAGCCCACCAGGCTCCTCCATCCATGAAATTCTCCAGGCAAGAGTACTGGAGTGGGCTGCCATTTCCTTCTCCAGGGGATATTCCTGACCCAGGGATCGAACCCAGGTCTCCCACACTGCAGGCAGATGCTTTACCGTCTGAGCCACAAATAATAAAGCTGAGGTTCAGGAAGGGTCCCTGAGGGTCAAAAGCAGAAGATAAAGTCTGACCTGCTTTACTCCTTCACTGGGACCGCCCATCTCTAAGCTTCTTGGGATGGGCTGTGTCCATGGCAGATGGCTGGACCAGTTTTTTGTGGGGGTGGGGGGCGGTTGGGCAGGATGCAGGTGGAAGGACAGCAGGCATCACTAGTGGGTAGACTTTCCACAACACCCACCACCACCACCCAAGTACCAAGGGCCTCACAGGCAAAGCAGTCTTTAATTTTATCAACAGGTTTAAGATTATTAGCAAATTTCTAAACTCTTTGGATCTCAGTTTTATCATTTCTAAATTAAATGTTTGATCTATGTCCATGTTACTTGCTCAGTTGTGTCTGACTCTTTGTCACCCCATGGACTGTAGCCTGCCAGGCTCCTCTGTCCATGGAATTCTCTAGGCAAGAATATTGGAATGGGTTGGAGTGGGTTGCCATTCCCCACTCCAGAGGATCTTCCCAACCCAGGGATTCAACCCAGGTCTCTTGTATTGCAGGCAGATTCTTTACCATCTGAGCCACCAGGGAAGACTTAAATGGATTATACTACTACTACTACTACTACTAAGTCACTTCAGTCGTGTCCGACTCTGTGCGACCCCAGAGACGGAAGCCCACCAGGCTCCCCTGTCCCTGGGATTCTCCAGGCAAGAACACTGGAGTGGGTTGCCATTTCCTTCTCCAACGCATGAAAGTGAAAAGTGAAAGTGAAGTTGCTCAGTCGTGTCCAACTCTTAGCGACCCCATGGACTGCAGCCTTCCAGGCTCCTCCATCCATGGGATTTTCCAGGCAAGGGTACTGGAGTGGGGTGCCATTGCCTTCTCCGAAATGGATTATATTTGACCTCTAAAATATTTCCAGCTTCAACATTGTGTGATTCTGTTAAACATATTTGTCAAACACTTAATTTCTAATAGTAAAAAGGCATATATATATATAAATTTGGGAAATATTACTGTTATTTTTATACTTATGTTTGTGTTAATAGGAAGGAAAAGATAGCTGTCCCCAAGGACCAGTTCTTATAAATTCATACAAAATAAGTTGAAGAAATCTTTCACGTTCTGTCAAGTATCAAACAAGCAGGAACTGGAATTTGGATTAGTGCCAAGAGACTAATTAGAATTCACTAGAATTTCATTCATCCCTGTATATCTAGTACTAAAACATGTTTAGAAGCAAAAATTAATAGTTTTATGTAAGTACGTGATGCTCAAGGCTTTTTTAGGGGAAATAAGCATCCCAAGTAAAAGCACAATGTGCTTATTTACCTTGAACATCTAACAAAAGAAAGAACAAAGACTTTATTTAAAGAATGATATAAGAATAATACAACACAGACTAGAAACATTTTCTTCCTCTTCTCTCCATGCCCCTGGCAAAAATAAAAATGAAAATTCTGGCTCTCATAATCATCTCAGGTATTACCTGCCCAGCAATCCTGCTTCATTTTCCAGCCCATCCACCTTCCTCCTCTCCTAGGTCACTAAGTCAGTTCCGTTCTCAAAGCTTTAACAACTCCTCACCTGCCTTCTCACATGACCTTTTTCTGTTTCACTGAGAAAACAGCGATGATGAAAAGAAACATCCAGGGGAAATGGATGAAGATGCTCTAAAGGTGTAAACTTCTAGTTATGAGATGAATAAACCCTGGGATATGATGTACACATGTTGACTATAGTTAAGAACACTGTGCTGTACTTCTCCAAGTTGCTAAGAGAGTAGAAGCATTCTGACCATATAATGAGAGGAAACAATGTACTATTAGCCACAGCCAAGCCTTACACCTCCTATTTCATCTCCCGATGTCACCCCCTGCTTGATATACTCTAGTCACACTGGTTCTTAACTATATCATGCTTTCTTCTGCTTTAGAACCTTAGAGTTTCAGTTCATTCTTCCTGAAATGTTCCTCTCATTCTCTTCTTTCTTGCTTCTATTTAAATGTTATTTGGTTATAAAGGCCTTACTGAACACTCTAAATATCAGAACAAGGCCCTGACCTCCACAATCCTGTTTGCCACAACATTCTCCCACTCTGATGACATGTACTTGTTTACTTGTTTATTAAATAATTTTTTCTTGTTAGACTATAAGCTTCATGGAACTAGTTATCTTGTCTCTTTTCTTCCTTATTGTATTATTGATTCCAAGCTCAGGATCTGACACCTTGTAGGTGCACAACAAATGTTTATTAAATAAATACACAGATAGTGGCAAATAAATTCTACAATATGATTTCAAAATGTATTTCTACTTATAACTAATTGCTTTCTAATCTGCATTGCACCTTGCTTGAGGGGACTCAATATATGATGCGAGAGATTAAAGCCTTTGAGAATGTTGTTGAAGAGGAAAGAGGTATTTATAGGTGAATGGAAACAACTTTATCTTCTCAGTGTTCGGAGAGTGAAGTAAACAGCATCTGGTTAACCTCTGTTCAATTGGTTTTTAAAATATACCTTCTACATTAAATAGCCAACACATATTGGAGATATATCCAGTAGCTTTATCCAATCTTGAAGTAAATTCAGAAGAGCACAATTAACATGCAAGCCAACGTCTGTGACCTGGATAAACCAGGTTGACCAGTTGGAAGGATAATTAGCTTTGGAAATAGATCTGGATTCAAATCTCACTTTGAATTTGAAAGTCCTAGGGAAAACAAGAGTGAATAGCTTTTCTGAAGGCATCCAGTGAGGCAGTAAAGATGGTAACATTCGAACTGAGAGTTTGACCACAGAAGCTGTACTTTAACCAATGCACCATCAGGTAGTCCTGCCACTTAACTAATGATAAACCTTGAATGAATTATTTAATCCTTCTGAGCCCCATTGTCCTCAGATGTAGGGATTTTCCCTGGTTTGTAGGAGGTGCTTAAAGCACACTAGCCTGTCTGTATATTTTTAAATAATATCTTCCTTCAACATTTCGCTTAATCAAAAGAAATGTCTGACCTCAATCTGCCCTAGGTGGTTCATTTTAATATCTGACCAAAATAAAGTGTTCTGATATGGAATTATTTTTCCCTTTCAAAGAGCTCTTGCAAAATCTCTCTGCTTTTAAATGTAGATAATATTGTCCTACTGAGTATAGTTCATATAGCTTTTATTACACACTTTGAAAATTATATAAGGAAAACTTTAATTATAAATTAAGAATCTGAGAATTTAAAGGACAGCTAACCCATTTTATGGGCAGTGGATATGCACGAAAGTATGTTTGCTAAAAACAGAAATACCGAGATAATTATTATAATGAATTGCTTTCCTAGGTAGCATACAGCAAGATAATAAACATTACAGATGACTACTGTATGAAATCTCATTGTTAGTCTTTTGAATTTTCCCTAATCCAGATCGTACTCACGTTGCACAGAGTTAACTAGAACATGTACACATTGCAAAGGTGCACATGGCTCACTGCAGGATTCCCATGGACAGGGCAGCCATCAGTGCAGTGCTGTGCAAACTGAGGACCAGCTGATGGTGCACTGGCTGAAGTACAGCTTCCATGGTCAAACTCTCAGTTCGAATGTTACCATCTTTACTGCCTCACTGGATGCCTTCAGAGAAGCTATTCACTCTTGTTTTCCCTAGAGTCACTCTTGTACAAAATGAACATAACAATAGTCTTTCTTCATTTGGAGATGTAAATGAATTAATAAAGTATATCTTTTAAAGTGGAACCTACTAGAGATCTCTTCAAGAAAATTAAAGATACCAAGGGGACATTTCATGCATAGATAGGCTCAATAAAGGACAGAAATGGTATGGACCTAACAGAAGCAGAAGATATTAAGAAGAGGTGGCAGGAATACCCAGAAGAACTATACAAAAAAAGATCTTCATGACCCAGATAATCACGGTGGTGTGATCACTCACCTAGAGCCAGACATCCTGGAATGCGAAGTCAAGTGAGCCTTAGAAAGCATCACTACGAACAAAGCTAATGGAGGTGATGGAATTCCAGTTGACCTATTCCAAATCCTGAAAGATGATGCTGTGAAAGTGCTGCACTCAATATACCAGCAAATTCGGAAAACTCAGCAGTGGCCACAGGACCAGAAAAGGTCAGTTTTCATTCCAATCCCAAAGAAAGGCAATGCCAAAGAATGCTGAAACTACCATACAATTGCACTCATCTCACATGCTAGTAAAGTAATGCTCAAAATGCTCCAAGCCAGGCTTCAGCAATACGTGAACCGTGAACTTCCAGATTCAAGCTGGTTTTAGAAAAGGCAGAGGAACCAGAGATCAAATTGCCAATATCTGCTGGATCATGGAATAAAGAGAGTTCCAGAAAAACATCTATTTCTGCTTTATTGACTATGCCAAAGCCTTTGACTGTGAGGATCACAATAAACTGGAAAATTCTGAAAGAGATGGGAATCCCAGACCACCTGACCTGCCTCCTGAGAAATCTGGATGCAGGTCAGGAAGCAACAGTTAGAAGTGGATGTGGAACAACAGACTGGTTCCAAATAGGAAAAGGAGTACGTCAAGGCTGTATATTGTCACCCTGTTTATTTAACTTATATGCAGAGTACATCATGAGAAAATCTGGGCTGGAAGAAGCACAAGCTGGAAAGAAGATTGCCGGGAGAAATATCAATAACCTCAGATATGCAGATGATACCACCCATATGCAGAAAGTGAAGAGCCTCTTGATGAAAGTGAAAGAGGAAAGTGAAAAAGTTGGCTTAAAGCTCAACATTCAGAAAAATAAGATCATGGCATCCGTCCCTTCACTTCATGGGAAATAGATGGGGAAACAGTAGAAACAGTGGCTGACTGTATCTTTTTGGGCTTCAAAATCACTGGTGACTGCAGCCATGAAATTAAAAGACGCTTACTCCTTGGAAGGAAAATTATGACCAACCTAGATAGTATATTCAAAAGCAGAGACGTTACTTTGCCAACAAAGGTCCATCTAGTCAAGGCTATGGTTTTTCCAGTGGTCATGGATGGATGTGAGAGTTGGACTATAAAGAAAGTTGAGCACAGAAGAATTGATGCTTTTCAACTGTGGTGTTAGAGAAGACTCTTGAGAGTCCCTTGGACTGCAAGGAGATCCAACCAGTCCATCCTAAAGGAAATCAGTCCTGGTTGTTCATTGGAAGGACTGATGCTGAAGCTGAAACTCTAGTATTTTGGCCACCTGATGCGAAGAGCTGAGTCATTTGAAAAGACCCTGATGTTGGGAAAGATTGAAGGCAGGAGGAGAAGGGGATGACAGAGGATTAGATGGTTATATGGCATCACTGACTCAATGGACATTAGTTTGGGTGGCAGTTGGTGATGGACAGGGAGGCCTGGCATGCTGCGGTTCATGGGGTCACAGAGAGTCGGACATGACTGAGCAACTGAACTGTAAATGCTACTGATTTATTTTATTGTTGTTATTAGTGGAACTAATTCTCTGTTAGGATGTCTGGATTGATGTAAAGATTACATACTGAGAAATAGTACAGTCTGTTCTTTAAAATGAAAAATGAAGTCTATTCTTTATCTGTAGGAAGTATGACTTAGGCATGGATAGAGTGACTGCCTGACAAACGGTAGAGAATATTTGATGTAAAGACAAAGCCAGTGCTGTGCCCTCATAGCTATATATAGATAAAAATTACACTAGCAGCCTACTTCTTTTACTTCTGTTTTTCATATAAGATGTTAGCAGTAGTTTGAAGTAAAATTCCTGGTGAGCAGAGTGCAGATTGCTTTTGACAAAAGTTAAGCTAGTAGGTTATGTTTTTCTTCAGTCACTCAGTTGGGTCTCATCTTTTGAGACACAACTGTACCCTGCCCTGTCCATGAACTGTACCCTGGCAGGCTCCTCTGTCCATGAGATTTCCCAGGCAAGAATAATGGAGTGGGTTGCTCTTTCCTTCTCTAGGGGAAGAATCTTCCCTTCTCCCTAAAGGCTCTAGTCTCTGAATATGTTATATCACACACACGCCAAAAAAAAAAAAAAAGACTTTCCAAATGTAATTACAGTCACAGACTAAAACAGAGAAAGTATCCTAGATTATCCCAATGTGCCCAATCTAATTTTAGCCATCCCTAAAAGCCGAGAACTTTCTCTTGATGGAGTCAGACAGACTGGAAGAAGGAGAATTTTGAGAAATGAGACAGAGAGGCAGATCACAGAGATTCAAAATAGGAGAACTTTTTCCACTAGTGATAACTTTGAAGGCCGTGGGGACCATGAGCCAGAAAATAGAAGAAACTGAGACTGAGCCTCAGATGATAGCCAGCAAGGCCCCAGGAGCCTCAACCCCACAGAACTGAATTCTGCCACAATAAAAGGAAGCAGACTTCATTGATGGAAACCTTGACTTAAGCCTGTTGTGAATGAGAGCTCAAAAGCCAACTAAGCCTTCTGGAACTTAGGAACTCTGGTCTGTTTTAAAAATCTGAGTTTGATCATTTGTCAAGGCAGCAATAGAAAACTAATACAGTGTAGGACTGAAATAGTTCAGTTCAGTCACTCAGTTGAGTCCAACTCTTTGTGACCCCATTAATTGCAGCACACCAGTCCTCCCTGTCCATCACCAATTTCCGGAGTTCACCCAAACTCATGCCCATTGAGTCGGTGATGCCATCCAGCCATCTCATCCTCTGTCATCCCCTTCTCCTCCTGCCCCCAATCCCTCCCAGCATCAGGGTCTTTTCCAATGAGTCAACTCTTCGCATGAGGTGGCCAAAGTAGCTTTAGCATCATTCCTTCCACAGAAATCCCAGGGCTGATCTCCTTCAGAATGGACTGGTTGGATCTCCTTGCAGTCCAAGGGACTCTCAAGAGTCTTCTCCAACACCACACTTCAAAAGCATCAATTCTTCGGTGCTCAGCCTTCTTCACAGTCCAACTCTCACATCCATACATGACCACTGGAAAAACCATAGCTTGACTAGACGTACCTTAGTTGGCAAAGTAATGTCTCTGCTTTTGAATATGCTATCTAGATTGGTCATAACTTTCCTTCCAAGGAGTAAGCCTCTTTTAATTTCATGGCTGCAGTCACCATCTGCAGTGATTTTGAAGCTCCAAAAAATACAGTCAGCCACTGTTTCCACTGTTTCCCCATCTATTTGCCATGAAGTGATGGGACCAGATGCCATTCTCTTAGTTTTCTGAATGTTGAGTTTTAAGCCAACTTTTTCACTCTCCTATTTCACTTTCATCAAGATGCTCTTTAGTTCATCTTCACTTTCTGCCATAAGGGTGGTGTCATCTGCATATCTAAGGTTATTGATACTTCTCCCGGCAATCTTGATTAAAGCTTGTGCTTCTTCCAGCCCAGCGTTTCTCATGTTGTACTCTGCATATAAGTTAAATAAACAGGGTGACAATATACAGCCTTGACGTACTCCTTTTCCTATTTGGAACCAGTCTGTTGTTCCATGTCTAGTTCTAACTGTTGCTTCCTGACCAGCATACAGTTTCTCAAGAGACAGGTCAAGTGGTCTGGTATGGTCAGGTATTCCCATCTCTTTCAGAATTTTCCACAGTTTATTGTGATCCACACAGTCAAAGGCTTTGGCATAGTCAGTAAAGCAGAAATAGATGTTTTTCTTGAACTTTCTTCCTTTTTCCATGATCCAGCAGATGTTGGAAATTTGATCTCTGGTTCCTCTGCCTTTTCTAAAACCTGCTTGAACATATGGAAGTTCACAGTTCACATATTGCTGAAGCCTGGCTTAGAGAATCTTGAGCATTACTTTACTAGCATGTGAGATGAGTGCAATTGTGTGGTAATTTGAGCATTCTTTGGCATTGCCTTTCTTTGGGATTGGAATGAAAACTGACCTTTTCTGGTCCTGTGGCCACTGCTGAGTTTTCCAAATTTGCTGGCATATTGAGTGCAACACTATCACAGCATCATCATCATCCAGAATATGAAATAGCTCAACTGGAATTCCTCACCTCCACTAGCTTTGTTCGGAGTGATGCTTTCTAAGGCCCATTTGACTTCACATTTCAGGATGTCTGGCTCTAGGTCAGTGATCACACCATCGTGATTATCTGGGTCATGAAGATCTTATTTGTACAGTTCTTCTGTGTATTCTTGTCACCTCTTAATATCTTCTGCTTCTGTTAGGTCCATACCATTTCTGTCCTTTATTGAGCCCATCTTTGCATGAAATGTTCCCTTGCTATCTCTAATTTTCTTGAAGAGATCTCTAGTCTTTCCCATTCTGTTGTTTTACTCTATTTCTTTGCATTGATTGGTGAGGAAGGCCTTCTTATGTCTTCTTTCTATTCTTTGGAATTCTGCATTCAGATGCTTATGTCTTTCCTTTTCTCCTTTGCTTTTTGCTTCTTTTCTTTCACAGCTATTTTTAAGGCCTCCTCAGACAGCCATTTTGCTTTTTTGCATTTCTTTTCCCTGGGGATGGTCTTGCTCCCTGTCTCCTGTACAGTGTCATGAACCTCCATCCGTAGTTCATCAGGCACTCTATCTATCAGATCTAGGCCCTTAAATCTATTTCTCACTTCCACTGTATAATCATAAGGGATTTGATTTAGGTCATACCTGAATTGTCTAGTGGTTTTCCCTACTTTCTTCAATTTAAGTCTGAATTTGGCAATAAGGAGTTCATGATCTGAGCCATAGTCAGCTCCTGGTCTTATTTTTGCTGACTGTATAGAGCTTCTCCATCTTTTGGCTGCAAAGAATATAATCAGTCTGATTTCGGTGTTGACCATCTGGTGATGTCCATGTGTAGAGTCTTCTCTTGTGTTGTTGGAAGAGGATGTTTGATATGACCAGTGTGTTCTCTTGGCAAAACTCTATTCTTTGCCCTGCTTCATTCCGTATTCCAAGGCCAAATTTGCCTGTTACTCCAGGTGTTTCTTGACTTCCTACTTTTGCATTCCAGTCCCCTATAATGAAAAGGACATCTTTTTTGGGTATTAGTTCTAAAAGGTCTTGGAGGTCTTCATAGAACCTTTCAACTTCAGCTTCTTCAGCATTACTGGTTGGGGCATAGACTTGGATTACCGTGATATTGAATGGTTTAGCAGACAAACAGAGATCATTCTGTTGTTTTTGAGACTGCATCCAAGTACTGCATTTCAGACTCTTTTGTTGACCATTATGGCTACTCCATTTCTTCTAAGGGGTCCTGCCCATGGTAGTAGATATAATGGTAATCTGAGTTAAATTCACCCATTCCAGTCCATTTTAGTTCGCTGATTCCTAGAATGTCGACATTCACTCTTGCCATCTCCTGTGTGAGAACTTCCAATTTGCCTTGATTCATGGACCTAATATTCCAGGTTCCTAAGCAATATTGCTCTTTACAGCATCGGACCTTGCTTCTATCACCAGTCACATCCACAACTGGGTATTGTTTTTGCTTTGGCTCCATCCCTTCATTCTTTCTGGAGTTATTTCTCCACTAATCTCCAGTAGCATATTGGGCATCTACCAACCTGAGGGTTCCCTCTTTCAGTATCCTATCATTTTGCCTTTTCCTACTGTTCATGGGGCTCTCAAGGCAAGAATACTGAAGTGGTTTGCCAGTCCCTTCTCCAGTGAACCGCATTCTGTTGGACCTCTCCACCATGACCCACCCATCTTGGGTGGCCCCACAGGGCATGGCTTAGTTTCATTGAGTTAGACAAGGCTGTGGTCCATGTGATTAGATTGACTAGTTTTCTGTGATTATGGTTTGTGTGTCTGCCCTCTGATGCCTCTCGCAACACCTACCAGTGGGTTTCTCTTACCTTGGACGTGGGATATCTCTTCACGGCTGCTCCAGCAAAGCGCAGCCACTGCTCCTTACCTTGGACGACGGATATCTCGTCACAGCCGTCCCTCCTGACCTTGAACGTGGAGTAGCTCTTCTCGGCCCTCCTGCGCCCGTGCAGCCACCGCTCCTAGGACTTGGGGTAGCTCCTCCGGGCCACAGCCCCTGACCTTGGGCGATGGACCATGTGGCAGAAACACACTGGCTGTGACAGATTGCGCAGAAGCATAGCCAAGAGGAGCTACCCCTCTCCCAAGGTCAGGGGCGGCGGCCAGGATAAGCTACCCCACACTGAATGGATAGATTCATTTTAACAAGTACCTGAATACATTCATTGAAATGACTTTTTATTCACTAAGGTAGTTGTTGGCTGTTTGTTTTATCATTTTCCAAACTGCCCACAAAGGCATTTTCTCCATCCCACTCTCAAGAAGACATGGTGCTTTTTAGTATAAAGAGATTTTTAAAATCTTGACAAAAAAAGTCTAGAATTCTGTCAAAAGTCAATTAATTTTCTATTTCATGAGTTGAAAATTATGTGAGACTTACAGAGAGCTTCATTTATTTTCAAATTGTGTTTCCCTTCTTTCCTCTGGGGCAAAACAGCCTCCACTTTAATTAGGTAAATCTTCCCCAGAATTTGATGTTGGATAATAAGTTCATATATCATAAGCTTACCCACTATGTTTAGAGATCATTTTTCATTAAGGATGTAATAATGCTCACACCTTCATTAACTCTGTTTAGCAGCACTAATTACGATGGATGCTAAAGACTCTCATGCTTCATTTTTCCTCAGTGTCATCTCATCAAACCATTAGGACTCACCACTAAAATATAATGAATATTATAAGTATATATTTATTTAACACACATTATTGTTCCTAGCATCATGACCATAACCTCTAGATAGGTTTCAATTTTTCTGATTAAAGTCATAGGCCAGGAACCAAAACTAATTTATCAGTGTCCCAGTGCCTGACTGTAAGTCCACAGTGGCCTGCCACAGCGGCAGGGGCTCTGGGTGCAGTAGACATAAGCCCTCTTGGAGGATGTCACCATTAACCCCACCATAGAGCCACCAGAACTTACTCAGAACTGGGGAAACAGACTCTTGGAGGGCACAAACAAAACCTTGTGTGCACCAGGACCCAGGAGAAAGGAGTGTCCCCACAAAAGACTGACCCAGACTTGCCCAAGAGAATCCAGGTGTCTCTGGTGGAGGCGTGGGTTGGCCGTTGGCTGCTCCGGGGTCACAGGCACTGAGTGCAGCAGGGCCTGCATGGGACCTTTTGAAGAAGGTCACCATTATCTTCATTTGATCCACCATAGTTTGGCCTCAGGTCAAACAACAAGAAGGGAACACAGCCCTGCCATCAGTAGATTTACTGAGCACGGCCCCACCCATCAGAATAAGACCCAGTTTCCCCCTCAGTCAGTCTCTCCCATCAGGGAGCTTCCATAAGCCTCTTAACCTTCTCCATCAGAGGGCAGATAAATGAAAACCACAATCACAGAAAACTAACCAAACTGACCCGTATGGACCACGGCCTTGTCTAACTCAATGAAACTATAGTCCATGCCGTGTAGGGCCACCCAAGATGGACAGGTCATGGTGCATAGTTCTGACAAAACGTGGTCCACTGGAGAAGGGAATGGCAAACCACTTCTGTATTCTTGCCTTGAGAACCCCATGAACAGTATTAAAAGGCAAAAAGGAGACTGAAAGAAGAACTCCCCAGGTTGGTAGATGCCCAATATGCTACTGGAGAACAATGGAGAAATAATTCAAGAAAGAATGAAGAGACAGAGCCAAGCAGAAATAAATGCAGTTGTAGATGTGACTGGTACTTTGTTCGTAGTGAGGCTTCCTAAGGCCCACTTGACTTCACATTCCAGGATGTCTGGCTCTAGGTGAGTTGATCACATGAAGATCTTTTTTGTACAGTTCTGTGTATTCTTGCCACCTCTTCTTAATATCTTCTACTTCTGTTAGGTCCATACCATTTCTGTCCTTTATCAAGCCCATCTTTGCATGAAATGTTCCCTTGGTATCTCTCATTTTCTTGAAGAGATCTCTAGTCTTTCCCAATCTATTGTTTTCCTCTGTTTCTTTGCATTGATCACTGAGGAAGGCTTTCTTATCTCTCCTTGTTATTCTTTGGAACTCTGTGTTCAAATGAATATATCTTTCCTTTTCTCCTTTCACTTTAGCTTCTTTTCTCAGCAATTTGTAAGGCCTCCTAGCTATAGTTGTATATTGTCACCCTGCATATTTAACTTACATGCAGAGTATATCATGTGAAATGATATGGATGAAGCCAGACTGGATGAAGCACAAGCTGGAATCAAGATTGGTGGGAGAAATATCAATAACCTCAGATATGCAGATGGCACCACACTTACGGCAGAAAGCGAGGCAGAACTAAAGAGCCTCCTGGTGAAAGTGAAAGAAGAGAGTGAAAAAGTCAGCTTAAAACTCAACTTTCAAAAAACTAAGATCATGGCATTCCGTCACATCACTTCATGGCAAATAGATGGGGAAACAATGGAAACAGTGTCAGGCTTTATTTTGGGGGGGCTTCAAAATCACTGCAGATGATGACTGCAGCCAAGAAATTAAAAGACACTTGCTCCTTGGAAGAAAAGTTATGACCAACCTAGACAGCATATTCAAAAACAGAAATATTACTTTGCCAACAGAGGTCCATCTAGTCAAAGCTATTTCCAGTGGTCATGTATGGATGTGAGAGTTGGACCATATAGAAAGCTTAGCGCCAAAGAATTGATGCTTTTGAACTGTGGTGTTGGAGAAGACTCTGGAGAGTCCCTTGGACTGCAAGGAGATCCAGCTAGTCCATCCTAAAGGAATTAAGTCCTGAATATTCATTGGAAAGACTGATGCTAAAGCTCCAATACGCTGGCCACCTGATGCGAAACACTCACACATTAGAAAAGACCCTGATGCTGGAAAAGAGTGAAGGTGGGAGGAGAAGGGGACAACAGAGGATGAGATTATTGGATGGCATCAGTGACTCAATGAACATGAATTTGAGCAAGCTCCAGCAGTTGGTGATGGACAGGGATGCCTGGCATGCTGCAGTCCATGGAGTCTCAAAGAGTTAGACATGACTGAGTGACTCAACTGAAAGCTATGACAATTTGTCTCGAGTCAGTATCAGTTATAAACCCAATACATGTTCATATATGTGGATTTCATGGCCTGGGAGACAACACACCCAACCAATATGCCCTCCTTTATGTTGCAGTGCATGTCTTCCATTCTTCTGGCTTTTATCTCCTGCATTTTCTGCCTGGTGTCTTCTTTTTTGTTGTTGCCCAAACTTACTGGCAGGCCAGATGAGTAAGAAAATTAATTTCTCTGAGGATCAGCTCTTTTTTTCCCCTAATATTTGTTTATTTAATTTTGGCTGTGCTGAGTCTTTTTTGTTGTGCGGGCTTTTCTCTCCGAGAACGCAATGGCATTCCACTCCAGTACGCTTGCCTGGAAAATCCCATGGATGGAGGAGCCTGGAAGGCTGCAGTCCATGGGGTCGCTGAGGGTTGGACACGACTGAGCAACTTCACTTTCACTTTTCACTTTCATGCGTTGGAGAAGGAAATGGCAACCCACTCCAGTGTTCTTGCCTGGAGAATCCCAGGGACGGGGGAGCCTGATGGGCTGCCGTCTATGGGGTCTCACAGAATCGGACACGACTGAAGTGACTTAGCAGTAATAGGGCTTTTCTCTAGTTCAGCGAGTGGAGGCTACTCTCTAGCTGTGGTGTGCAGGCTTCTCATTGCGGTGTCTTCTCTTATGGTGGAGCACAGGCTCTAGGCGCACAGGCTTCAGTAGTTGAGGCACATGGGCTCAGTAGTTGCACTTTGCGGACTTTATAACACAGGCTCAGTAGTTGAGATGTATGGACTTAGTTGCTCTGTGGCATATGGAATCCTCCCAGTCCAGAGATCAAACCCATGTCCCTTGTGTTAGCAGGCTGACCCTTAGCTGCTATACTTCTAGGGAAGTCTGGGATCAGTTCTTAATCAGTATAAACAATCTAGTTTCTTTATGCCTTGGGTGAGATAACATTGAAGTGAGGGCTAAACATTTCTCAGAATTCTCAAGTTAGGTTAACTTTACTTGTTTTCATTCACTATATACCTTAAAATTGCCATTTTATAGTTTACTTATTATATAGTTCTTTTATATCTGTCTATATTTCTATAGTGTTGTGGTCAAAGTAGGAAAGAAAAAATTACCAACAGGAATTCACAGTATGTGACTTAAATCCAGTGGTTTTAGAAGATACTAGAATTCTTCTAAGAGTTTTCATTTTTAGCACAAGATATTTTGAAAATAGAAAATATCTCAATTAAAACTATTTGGAGGTTATTCTTTTTTCCCAAACAAGTGAGTTATTTAGCAGGTTAGATTATTGCCCTGAAGCCAGAGTCATTTATAATTATGTCTTGCTCATAGAATTAAAGAATGAAAAGTTTTTTTAATAATGCAGTGATGCAGTAATCTTTTCTTTTTTAATTAAAAATTAATTTGCCTCCTAATGAAGACAAATAAAACATCAAATCTAATTAAGATTGTGTGAAAGGTTGTGTTAGCCTCAGTTAAGAGGCCTAACAGACAACAAACTTCATAAATACCAAAACTCGGTCTTGTTCCTTTTCCTAGAAGATCCTGGGGGTAAAAGCAGCTGCAGAACATTATTCCTCCTTTTGTTTTAATTGCCTTTAATAGGTGAGCTAGAAAAAGCATTATAAATAATGCATCAAAGTGCTTTGCATAAAAGTAAACAGAACAAATGTGCCAGGTGACAAGTCTATGACAGTATATTTAATAACCAGGTCATTTTTTTTTAATTTATATTTTACCTCTCTGTCACTCATCTGAGAGAAAGGGAATTATAAGACAGACCAGGAAAAATTAACAATTGAAGCAATAAAAAGGCACTAATTATAATTAGGAAGCAATAACAAAGAAAGTCAAGGTATAGCCAAGGGAAAGCCCTTTTAATTGTCTTAAAAATTACCTAAGTTTGGGATTTGTAAGAAGAAAGAATAGTGATAATGATGATAATAGTGATAATGATATTTCCACACATTTTCATTGAAACATCCACCAAATTTTAAGTACTAGATTAGGTCATAGAATTACGTAGGTGATCAAATAATTGACCTAGCCTATAAGAAGTCTCAGTTTAGTACAGAACATAGAGATGTAAGACAATTTGTTGTTGTTATTCAGTGGCTCAGTCATGTCCAACTCTTTGCGACCCTGTGGACTGCAGCTTTCCAGATTTCCCTATCCTTCACTGTTTCCTGGAGTTTGCTCTAACTCATATCCATTGAGTCAGTGATGTCATCCAACCATCTCATCCCCTGTCCCCCTCTCCTCCTGCCTTAAATCTTTCCCATAATCAAGGTCTTTTCAAATGAGTCAGCTCTTTACATCAGGTGGCCAAAACTATCCTATAATTTTTAAAGTTCCAAAATAAAAGTTGTTCAGTGCGATACTGGAACCCAGAGGAAAAAGAACTAATATGTCTTGGGGAATCAGAAATATTTAACAAGAAAAATATAAAGTTCTTAAAGAGTAATAATTCCAAGCAGAATGTATTAGGCAGAGGACACATACACAAAGATTGTATGATATTTTCACTGCTATCGGAGCAATATTTGAAGGGGAGAATGGTAGATGGTCAGTCTTGAGAGCTGTCTGTTTCATTGGAGCACAAAGGGACACGCATGCCACAAAACAGAGTTTGGAACTACACAACAACAGATAGCTCATAAACTTTCTAAAGCTATCAGATTTAAGTACTTAATATTATAAAACCATTACAGTTTATCTAGAAGTTGTTGGGAAATCCATGTGGTAGATTTTTATTCCATGGAAGTTTTGTTAAATTTTACCTTCTGTAATTTTGGTGTATATCCAGATTCTTATTTCAAAAGACAACTGTTGGCATTGCTTGATTGTTGGCAAAGACTGTGGCCACAGCTGCTGTGTTGCACAGAAGCAAGGTTCCAATAATCATAAAAAGCTTTGACAAATTTTATTTGAATCATATTTTAAAAACTATGGATTTTGAAACAGTTTCATATATGAGAAAAAAGCACTCTACTGAAATTTCAAACATGTAAAACATTTAAAGCATTGGTTTACCTAAACACAGTAAGTTATTTACATCTATGAGATGTCTTCACTGGAATAAAGATTAACATTTTGGTGAAAAATTAAGAAAACCTTGGAAATATGTTATAAAAATGAATCCAAGTTCAAATGAACTCGATGCTTATGCTTTGTTTTCAGGCTTATTTGGGCATGACATGAAATAAAACCATATGATTGAATCTGTTCAAATTTTAAAGAGTTTTGGTATTATAGGCTTTGAAAGGAGAAGTTAAAGTGTAGCTCCATTTGATCTATCTCTTCGTGCTGATATTCAGGTAGTACACTAGTTGTTAAAATACAGATCTCATTGTTCATGCCTACCCTTCTGAGTTCCACAGTGTTCCCAAGGTGTACTGGCCAATGTTTTGAACCTCTCACAATTCCCCACATTTCAACACCCAAGAGTCAATGCCTGACATAGTAAGAGAGCTCTCATACCTGATTTTGTTGGTAGGTACATGCCCTGTACCAGTGGTTAAATGTTCATGTCTACCTTTTTTCCACAGATATATTTCAAGTAAATGATATAAACCATACAGTAAATTATATAAACCATATACTACACTGCTGCTGCGTCGCTTCAGTCGTATCCGACTCTGTGCAACCCCATAGACAGCAGCCCACCAGGCTCCCCGTCCCTGGGATTCTCCAGGCAAGAACACTGCACTAGTCACTTGGTAAAGCTGAATTAGTTTAAAGGAACAAACAAGCAGAAATGCTTTCAGTCTTCATGAAACTGTAGCAGAGATCAAACATTCAGTTCAGTTCAGTGGCTCAGTTGTGTCCGACTCTTGGCAGCCCCATGGACTGCAGCATGCCAGGCCTCCTTGTCCATCACCAACTCCCAGAGTTTACCCAAACTCATGAGCATTGAGTCGGTGATGCCATCCAACCATCTCATCCTCTGTCATCCCCTTCTCCTCCTGCCTTCAATCTTTCCCAGCATCAGGGTCTTTTCCAATGAGTCAGTTCTTCGCATCAGGTGGCCAAAGTATTGGAGTTTGAGCTTCAACATCAGTCCTTCCAGTGAACACCCAGGATTGATCTCCTTTAGAATGGACTGGTTGGATCTCCTTGCAGTCCAAGGGACTCTCAAGAGTCTTCTCCAACACCACAGAGATCAAGCATTAAATTAGTATAAACTAGGTGCAAAATTGAATTTAAGGAAAAGTACTAAAGAATTAAAGAATAGAATTCTATGAAAGAATAAAAGGTTGATCAAGTTTATGTTTAGGGATAAGATAAGCCATCAGTGGCAATTTAGCTAATGTTGAAAATTAGAGGATATTAACAGAGCCAAATGTGTTTGGGCAGGACCAGTATGGTCCATGGAGAAGGCAATGGCACCCCACTCCAGTACTCTTGCCTGGACAATCCCATGGACGGAGCAGCCTGGTAGGCTGCAGTCCGTAGGGTCGCCATGAGTCGGACACGACTGAGCGACTTCACTTTCACTTTTCACTTTCATGCATTGGAGAAGGAAATGGCAACCTACTGCAGTGTTCTTGCCTGGAGAATCCCAGGGATGAGGGAGCTTGGTGGGGTACCATCTATGGAGTTGGACAGAGTCGGACATGACTGAAGGGACTTAGCAGCATCAGCAGCAGTATGGCCCAATGATTGAGATATATTTTTGGCTATTGAGTCAAGGGGGATAAGTAGAGAACAGCCAACAGAAAAGGCGTATAATAGCAATACAACTCTTATTTTCCCAAATGAAAACTTCTTGGCTTTGGTGACTGGATTTTATTAGACTTTTTTTTTTTAATTTGTCTGGACCTCAGTTACTTTCTCTGAACATTTTATAATATCTTCATCAAGGCAACTAGTATTTAAAATCTTATTCATTACACTGGGTCAGAAACATAGTAGATGGTTAGTAAATGTCTTTTGAATAAGTAGACTCATGAAATGATAACAAAAATAATTTAAAGAGCTATAGCTCGAGTAAGAATTAAGTTTTTATATGTATAATAAGTATATATGTATGTATTCATGTATATCACATTATATATACACATATATAAATATTTTTGTATATATGCACACACACATACAGTTGTCCCTTGGACAATGTGGGGTTAGGGCTCTGACTCTGCAGTTGAAAAATCTGTGTAAAATTTATGGTCAGCCCTCCTTAGCCTTGGTTCCTCCCTATTGAGATTTCCACATCTTTGGATTTAACCAACTTTGGATGGTGTCGTACTGTAGTCTTTATTTTTAAAAATCTGTGTGTAAGTGCACCTACATCATTCAATCCTGTGATGTTCAAGGATCAACTTGATATCCACAAACATATATATGTAGTGCTTAGTAGAGTGGTTTAGTAGAGTGGCTCATTCAGAGTCGATGCTATTTGCTCTACCAGTATCTACACAACCCAGAAACAGACCAATCAAAAAAAGGTTTCCATATACGGCTTTATACCAGGTAGGCATTTTTATCTCTAGAAGTACTGGGTACTACTAGAAGAATGCTACTCTTCACTGTTGGTTCCTCAAAATCATTATGACCTTTTTTCCTAGACTGGTTTTCAGTTGGCAGGATGTTAAGTAAACAACCAATGCATATGATTATAGAATGTTTATTTTGCATAACTTATAAATGGAAAAAAATTTTTTTCCATAAGCTGATACACTAGTTTTCTGTTGCTGCTAAAACAAGTTAACACAAACTTGGTGGCTTAAAGCACAAAGTTTATATCTACCAATTCAGGAGAACAGAAGTTCGAGATGGCTCTTCTTGGGCTAGAAGCACGTATCAACAGGCTGGAGGAGAATCTGTTTGCCTACCTCTTCCAGTTTCTAGAGGCTGCCTGCATTCCTTGACTCATGGCCGCCACCTCTGTTTTTAAACTGGCAGCACAGCTTCTTCAAATCTCCGACTCTGAGTGTCCTCTTGCCTCCTTTATCTGTTAAATGTCCCTGTTACCACAGGGGCCCACCTAACCAGTTCAGTGTAATTGCTCTATCTCAAGATCCTTAATTTAGTCATACCTCAGAATTCCTTATGCCATGCCAGGTCACATATCACGCTTCGAGGAATTAGGATGTGGACATCATTCTGCCTACTAGAGTTGAGTAGTTTAGTTTCTTACCATGTATGACTTAGCAAATAGTTGAAGTAACTTCTCATGTATCAGATGCTTGTCAAAAATCTTGATGAAAAAATAATAAACATCTGTCCATGGCAAGAGTACCCAAAAGTGAATTTCTAATTGTTTATGTAATCAGCCTGATTTCACAATGTTTTCCCAACAGTTTGGATCCATTGTAGTATCAATCTGAAGTTTTTTTTACAAGGTTAGCTTTCAGATAAAAGAAGGCCCTGATTTTTTAAGAGAACTCAGGGTTCTCTTAAAAAGAGAGGCTGTGAGCTATGGCTATGTTACTGACCTAATACTTGAAGCAGAGATAACACTGTAGAAGCAATTCTTCAGAACTTCTGACATATATTTAATATGGATCATGAAAAATTGGCCAGGATACCACCTAATCAGAACACAATAGATGCAACGATAGTGGCATCATTCATTGTAATCATTGGCTTTCTGCATCTGTATGCACTGGTACCAAAAAATCTCTTCAAAAATCCTTAAATATGTATCTGCTGGCAGGCAAGTTCTCAATTCATCCAGCTAGCCTTTGGATTCCTATCATTTTGAGAATTTTTTTTAGGAAATAGGTACTGAATGCACTGTTCTCCCCTATTGCATGAAGTGAACTACCTTTTTGGAGAACAATCTTTGAGCCATCTGTTGATAAATTTGAAAATAACTCTATATTCTTTTTAAATCAAAAATATGATTTTGAAAAAACTTTTCCAGGGTCAGTTTCACTGATTCATCAGACTTAATGGGCACATGCAGCTTCATAAGCGAGGTAAATCTTTTGTTTCAGGGGCACATAAACAGTACCAATTATGCTGCCAAAAAACCCACAG
The DNA here is from genome assembly GCF_002263795.3 of Bos taurus. Taxonomy (NCBI): domain Eukaryota; kingdom Metazoa; phylum Chordata; class Mammalia; order Artiodactyla; family Bovidae; genus Bos; species Bos taurus. The sequence goes on from NC_037354.1 coordinate 23,033,399, forward strand.
GCTTATTTGGTTAATCTGCCATTTTGGACGGAGAGACTGTAGGAGAAAATTTTGCGAAACTTTTCAGAGCTTCAGAGGATTGAGCTGGACAAAGCATTATTAACTTGGCTACAGACAGAAATCTTCTGATACTTGGACTAATGCTAAATGCTTTCAAACATTACTTATTGAAACATGCTCTCATAATCGATTTCTTGCTGACGAAGCCATCAATGGCAGACACATTGCCAACAGAACCTCACTCATCTTGGGACAAAGTAAATGTTAGGATGTAATTTCAACTCAAGATGGTTTTCTTTGATGAAAGCCTACCTTTATATAGCAGAGGCAGCAGCAGAAGCTCAGCTTTCATTCTCTGTAACATGTCTTTATAAGTCTTGGATTTCAGCACTGTATTGCCATTAAAACAAAGAGTCAAAATTGATTGGGTTTCAAAAACAACTTGATCATTGTCATATCAGAGATCTTGCTATAATTTCAAAATTGTATTTATGCCAAACAGCAGTATCTTTGTCATTAATGCTTACTTTGCTACTGCTAAGTTGCTTCAGTTGTGTCCAACTCTGCTCGACCCCACAGACAGCAGCCCACCAGGCTCCCCCATCCCTGGGATTCTCCAGGCAAGAACACTGGAGTGGGTTGCCATTTCCTTCTCCAATGCATGAAAATGAAAAGTGAAAGTGAAGTCGTGCAGTCATGCCTGACTCTTAGTGACCCCATGGACTGCAGCCTATCAGGCTCCTCCACCCATGGGATTTTCCAGGCAAGAGTACTGGAGTGGGGTGCCATTGCCTTCTCCATGCTTACTTTAGGTTAGGATTAAAGTATACTTCCCTTTGGTAAATGTCCAGTTAAATCTAGTTCTTTTTTCAGTAGTGACAAATTTTACATGAAAAACTATAAGAATCAAAGAAATATTTTATACATTCATACACCAGACATTTTGTATTCCAGACATTCATTTTCACTTCAAGTGAATAGCATAAATAGAGTATTTATGCCGTCATCCATCATCTTCTATAAAGATTTCATATTTCTGATTCTCATAAGGATCCATAAGCTCACCATGTTTGAAAACTACTTTAAGAAATTATATTTATATCATGTTCCACTGTATGTATGAATATACTTCTTGAAAATTAATATATTTATTTAAAATGAGTCCCCAAATTTCATGTACATTAGGCAGCTCAGTTAAAATTAGGTAAAACCTATATGCTAGAGACAAGAGATACTAAAGTCTGTGTGTTCCCAATTAGTCACAAATCCTTCTACCTCCCTCCAGTCCCTTTCCCCTATTGGAGAATTCAACTCTTTAACAGTACTGTTGTGTTTGGGTCTTTTGTGATAAAGAATATCGGTAACAGTTAAAAAGAGAAAGGATGAAAAATGATTTAAAAATATATAGCCAGAAAGACTGTCAGGCTATACAAATGCATAATTTGAGAGAGACTTTGGAAAGAAAGGTAGAAAAGGAAGAGAAAAAGAGAAGGACAAATGCAGACCATTCTAGGGGTGATAAACAATTTAACACGTGTAAAGCGCTGAGGTCAATAGCAAGGACTCTTATCTAGTAAATAAATGCCGATTCTCATTATTTGCCTTATGGTCTTCATCATCCTCATCATTGACGGTCGGAAGACTGAAATTGTGAGAGGACTTACGGAAGATGTAGGATGTCAGGAACTATGAGATGAGAGTATAGATAGGGAATCATGAAAACTACTTTCCATGGAATACAGTTAGGCCCCCCTTCAACATTCTTTGAGATATTAAAATAAAAAGTAATTTTTCTTTTAAATCACTGTTAATTGCGGGTGAAAAACCATAGCCTTGACTAGACGAACCTTTGTTGGCAAAGTAATGTCTCTGCTTTTGAATATGCTATCTAGGTTGGTCATAACTTTCCTTCCAAGGAGTAAGCGTCTTTTAATTTCATGGCTGCAGTCACCATCTGTAGTGATTTTGGAGCCCAGAAAAATAAAGTCTGACACTGTTTCCAGTGTTTTCCCATCTATTTCCCATGAAGTGGTGGGACTGGATGCCATGATCTTCGTTTTCTGAATGCTGAGCTTTAAACCAACTTTTTCACTCTCCACTTTCACTTTCATCAAGAGGCTTTTGAGTTCCTCTTCACTTTCTCCCATAAGGGTGGTGTCATCTGCATATCTGAGGTTATTGATATTTCTCCCAGCAATCTTGATTCCAGCTTGTGTTTCTTCCAGTCCAGCGTTTCTCATGATATACTCTGCATATAAGTTAAATAAACAGGGTGACAATATACAGCCTTGACGAACTCCTTTTCCTATTTGGAACCAGTCTGTTGTTCCATGTCCAGTTCTAACTGTTGCTTCCTGACCTGCATACAGATTTCTCAAGAGGCAGATCAGGTGGTCTGGTATTCCCATCTCTCAGAATTTTCCACAGTTTATTGTGATCCACACAGTCAAAGGCTTCAGCATAGTCAATAAAGCAGAAATAAATGTTTTTCTGAAACTCTAGAGTTGGACTGTGAAGAAGGCTGAGCGCCAAAGAATTGATGCTTTGGAACTGCGATGTTGGAGAAGACTCTTGAGAGTCCCTTGGACTGCAAGGACATCCAACCAGTCCATTCTGAAGGAGATCAGCCCTGGGATTTCTTTGGAAGGAATGATGCTAAAGCTGAAACTCCAGTACTTTGGCCACCTCATGCGAAGAGTTGACTCATTGGAAAAGACTCTGATGCTGGGAGGGATTGGGGGCAGGCGGAGAAGGGAACGACAGAGGATGAGATCGCTAGATGGCATTGCTGACTTGATGGATGTGAGTCTGAGTGAACTCCGGGAGTTGGTGATGGACAGGGAGGCCTGGCTTGCTGCAATTCATGGGGTCACAAAGAGTCGGACACGACTGAGCGACTGATCTGATCTGATCTGATCTTAGCATTGTTTAGATATGTCTCTGAGCAGGCCTCAAGTCCTGGACAAACCCCAGGTCTTGTGCAGATTTTATTTTGAAAGCTGTTGCACTTGATTTGGGAGCTAAGTGTCAATTTACTGCTGCAGTTTGTATTAAGATCAGCAACCTTTACTGAAGACAAAATTGCGCATGAGAACACAGAGGGGAAGCCAGACAGGTAAGAACCCTTATGATTCTCAGAAATCAGGAGCCAAGTTAAAGAAACATCCTGCAGATACATTTTTTTTTCAAGTAGAGAGTTAGATTTTCTCAACCTTCTAAAGTGTTTACCAAAATTCCTTCATGAAGTTATAAACTGGGATTCATTTTTTCTTTTACCCTCCATGGAAATCCAGTTTCTTATAAAATTGGTGTACTTTCCACATGCAAGAGGAAGGCAATGTCAGTTCTGTGCTCTCAGTCCATAGCTTTGAAGACTGCATCTCCTAGGGATAGCGCCTGTACAGTAAGATTATAAATACTTTCTAACCGATGGCTGAAGCTATTCCTTTTCAGAAAGTAAACCCCTGTGTCAGTCACAGGGATAGAAGGTGTTGAATTATGGTGACTCAAGTGATTCAAGGATAGAGATCTTTATAACCTGAAAAATGATAGTCATTTATAGGATGACAAAGCCAGTGTTTTTCCACTTCTGTGGAAGAGTATCTTTTTGTTCTAGAGCCCATATAGAGCTGAGTGGATCATGAGTGGATTATTTATGTCAAATGTATAACCTTATGTCAAACAGTTTCATGAATCTGTTGACTCTGAAAGAACTGCCACAGCAAGTTGCTTGTTAAATGGGGATGGAAGAGATGAGTGGTTATGGATTGTATAGGAATGGTGTCAAATAGTTTTAGTAAATTTGAGAGGGGTGATACCTTCACAGAATCCTTACAGATGATGTAGCTATCTACTGTGAAAATGCAATGAGAAAACTTTGGGCTCAAGCAATTGATAGTGAAGCAAATATTCCTTCTTTTAAGAAATCTGACCTGTCCAATGAGGTTCTTGTTTGTATGAACGTATATGTCACCCACCATTGAATTCTCCTCCTCCAACCCAGCACTGGGATTGGAGACTAGTGCAACTGATCTGCCTTCTCTGTAGTGGGTTGCATCACAAATGGAATTGGCAAAAGCCAGTGCCCATTTGTTCCTAGATTTTCATAGCTTTCAGCCAGAATGAGACAAATCAAGTTAGCCCACAGTCAATCCAAATCTTTGGTGTCTCTATGTATTATTTTAGCAAAAGGAGCTACAGGGTTTGACTACTCTCAGAAGTGTTAAGAAGCCAGAGCATCCATAATAGTCTTTCTGCATTTTAAGAAACATCTAGTAAATAATCGTCTGATTTCTTATCCAAGTCCTAAGTCAACTTAGAAATAAGACAAGAGTATAAACATGAAAGAGTCAAAATCTCACTTTAATTTATGATAAAGCAAATATTAAAGAATAGAGATTATTTTTGCGGAGAGCTGGGCGTCCTAATACCATATGCCCAGACCCAGGCAGCCAGCACTGCAGGCACCAAGATCAGCTTCTCCACCTTTCCTTCCAGCCAAAGAGCCTCCACTGGAATTCCCTGCACAACTCCCTCCCCAGAGACAGCTCACTCTCAGAAAGAAAGTGAAATAAAAGGGCCAGCTCTGTATGACAGGGTCTTCCTTTCAAAGTCCCTGATTGGAATATGCAGATCTTCCTCTCTGATCAAACAATAAATGAGAAAAAGGACAGCAGAAAATCTGCCATAGTGTTAGGAAACGACACCCAAACCCACCGGCCCCTTTGACAGCTCTTACTTACAGAGACACAAATGTTGGAAAGGGAGTGGATTTAAATACAAAACAGGTATTTCTTGTCCAGGGAGTTAACCCATTTAAAAGATTCAAAATAATTTGAAGAAAGGGGCTTATAGGCATGACTGTGTGGAGTTTGAAAGTGAAAGTTAGTCACTTAGTCATGTCTGATTCTTTGTGACCCCATGGACTGTAGCCCACTGGGCTTCTTTGTCCATGGGATTCTCCAGGCAAGAATACTGGAGTGGGTTGCCATTTCCTTCTCCCGGGGATCTTCCCAACCCAGGGATCGAACCCAGGTCTCCCGCATTGCCAGTGGACTCTTTACCAACTGAGCCACCAGAGAAGCCACTGAGTCAGGTTTATTGGTGTTTAATTAATTAAGCAAGGAGACCCTGAGACTGAGAGGGCTCTAGTGTCCTGACAGCCCATGTCATCAAACCAAAACCTAAACCTATAAATGCCTGTAGGTTATGAAATCAAAAAGCTAAAGTCAGTCAGTCACAAACTGCCAACTAGGCTTTAAGCCATAGCCAATCAGTTATTTCTTTACTTTACTTCTGCCTTTTCTCTATAAATGTCTGTCCTGAGTTCCTGTGGGTGCAGCACTCCCAACCACTTCTGGTTTGGCACTGTCAAGATTATAATTGATTTTTGTTCAAATAAGCCCCTCAATGTTTTAATAGGCTTGTTTGTCTTTTAATAACTTCAGAGATCCCTTGATTGTATCCCTTTGTAGAATTTGCGCAATTTAACCATGGAGCAAGTGCAATGGCATCACTATTTATTAACTAAATAGTGTATTTAGGGTTAATACAATGAATTTGCAATACCACTCCTTTGCAATGAAGAGTAGAGTGAATGTGGCCACCCACATCTCATTACACTGCAGGGCAAACGCTGATTTCAATATATGTGGCTTTCATTTGCTTGTAATTAATTTTTTTCATTAAAACGATAGATTTATCTCTTTGCTGTAATTGTTTCCTCAGCCTGCCAAATCATTCTTGAGACGGCCAGTCCTGTAGCACAAGGCATCTAGATTTATCATCACATATTACTGATCTGAGGATCGATTTGGATATGGGGGATGAGGAGCAAATAAATTGAGTTTGCAGTGGCTTTTCTGCCAGAGAAGAATAAAAGGGAGTTTGGGGTACTAAAATGAGTGTTCTGGGGTCCATTCTAAATGAGGAACGTGAATGAGGCTGTCAAAACCTGGGATGTACTGTTCATCCCTCTGTTGGAGGCTGAGCTAGCCTCACTTGGGTGGCGCCAGTTCAACACACCATCTGTCAAATGCACACAGTGACACAAATTTCTTTTATTAAAAGATAATGATCTTACCTCCAGTCATTTAATAGCATTCACATAAGTTGGGATGATTTTTCATATGTTTATTTGGGAAGACTCTGGCAAAGATCGTTCCATTTCTTCCTCGTTTATTGCCCTTGAAAGTCTAATTTCCCTTGATGAAAATCAGTTTTTCCAATGACAGAAAAAAGTAATTAAATATGTTCAGTTCATAGCTAACTTATCTTATTGACAACCATCTAAATAGCTGAATAATTGTGTAAGGGGAACGGCAGTAACACAGAGATACGAGTTACAGGAAATTAGGGGCCTCTGATCTGTTCCTCTGGACACAGCCTGGTGTTGACTGTTATATGCCCAGAATGGGCATAATGACTCACATTTACTGCCCTGTGAGTTGTGCCCTTCTCTGTCACACACTGATACAAGCAGAGCTGAAGTAATCTGAAATGAAATGTGTGACAAAGCCATCTCCATCTGTTTGAACTAGAAAACCAGAGATCAAAGTGTCTGACAAATAAGTCTCCAAACATGGCTTGGGTGTTTTGTTTTCATGTTTAGGCTTTCTTTTCAATGAAGATTTGCCACTGAAAGTTTTGTTTAAACCAAGACCACTGCTCACTCATGTAATTTAACGAAAAGCTAAAGAAGAAAATGAGAATTCACTGAGTTCAAGACTATTGAGAGAAAAGGGACTAATTATACTGGGAGGTCCTTGAGTGAACTAGTTTCCTAATTGGACAGAGAACACTCGAAACGTGAAAGTGGTAAAGCTGCTCTGAAACAGACATCCTTTGAAACTGATTCTCACAGAGATTGTGGCAGTACCAGCGCGATGACTTTCAAGTCTGTGGGTGCACTTACACACATCGATTGCTTCCTATTTGGCTCATCATCTCTTGAAGCATCAAATTAAAATGGCATGTTTTCTCTCCTCAAATAAATCTAAAACCTGCATATTCACACTATTTACATAAAATTGTATATCATATACCATACTATAAAATAAAGATATGAACCTTAGCCACCAATAAAAAAAAAAAAAGAAATTCAGATTTTCAATTAGTTGGAAGGCCTTTTAGAGTAATTATTCAGAATAGAGTAAAAATTATTCAGGATATTTAGAATAAATATTCACAAATATTCAGTGGGAAGCCTGGCAGGCTGCAGTCCATGGGGTCGCAAAGAGTTGGACACAACTGAGCAGTTGAACTGAACTGATTCACAAATATTTAGGTTTTTAAAACACCCCCACGGGCAACAGCATTCAGGTATGTTCTTACCAGGATGCCTTTATAATGTTGATCTGCCCTTTGTATTCTGAAAAGTGTGGCAGAGTACAGGTAAGTGGGAATAGTATTGTCCTCTGTATGACAATATAGATGGCTTATTTATAAGCAAGTGTTTTGAAAATATTAACATATGAAGTATTATCAAAAATAATTCCTTTTCCACTTCTCATATGTCATAAAACATGATGATCTTTGTGTAAGGCTACTGAAAGTACAATTTATCTTATGTGGGAAGTGTTAGGGATATTCTTTCATTAGTTCTGCTTTGATAAATGTAAAAACTAATGTTCCTATTCAGTTTATACTAAATTACTCCCACCTACTCTGCACTTGGAAAGGAATAACACTGATAAGAATCCAAAACTTCTCACTACTTAATCCTTTCTATGAGTTTCCTGACAATGTCCCTGGCTGTCCTTTGCTTCAACCCTAATCCCAACAGGTATAGAAAAAGATGCTACTAATATATTTAACGTGGGGAACATACAGACACCAAACTATGGAAAGAAATTATTCCAAAGCAGGTCATGTTTGAGAGTACATGGGACACTCTTATAATTCTTCGGGGCAACTGGGAAAATCTGGGGCCATCTTGAATCTACCTTGTGACCTAACTGTTAGTGTTGTCAAATCCCATGTCTTTAGAGTTAATCTTTTATGAGTGGCTTTACTAAAGCACTCTTCCTTAGTTCTGCTTTTTCGGGCTCTGATATCATCCAGGGTTTCAATCACGGGTTCAGAGCAGCTCTTAAGTCTCTTATCTCTCCATTTGTTATTGTCTGGATTTACTCTTCAGAGAAAGAAAATTGCTAGCAATGTCTAATCTTCCGAGGTTAAGAAGACTTTTCTTTCCTCAAAACCTATATAACAATCCCAGGAAAGACTAATCTGTCTTGCTTTGGTCACATGCACCTCTCTCAACCAATCAGTGAGGAAGGCAGATTGTTTCTTTTCCCCCCCTCACATACTGTAGGGGGAGGGTGGGATACATGATTATCACATGAGGATCATGGAAGAAGCAATTCTGGGCAAGTATGAAATCACAAATACTCACTTTTTGAGGATGACACCTATAAGTGATCAGATCAGATCACATCAGTTGCTCAGTCGTGTCCGACTCTTTGCGACCCCATGAATCGCAGCACTCCAGGCCTCCCTGTCCATCACCAACTCCCCGGGTTCACTCAAACTCACGTCCATTGAGTCAGTGATGCCATCCAGCCATCTCATCCTCTGTTGTCCCCTTCTCCTCCTGCCCCTAATCCCTCCCAGCATCAGAGTCTTTTCCAATGAGTCAACTCTTCACATGAGGTGGCCAAAGTACTGGAGTTTCATCTTTAGCATCATTCCTTCCAAAGAAATCCCAGGGCTGATCTCCTTCAGAATGGACTGGTTGGATCTCCTTGCAGTCCAAAGGACTCTGGAGTCTTCTCCAATACCACAGTTCCAAAGCATCAATTCTTCAGCGCTCAGCCTTCTTCACAGTCCAACTCTCACATCCATACATGACCACAGGAAAAACCATAGCCTTGACTAGACGAACTTTTTTTGGCAAAGTAATGTCTAGATGGGATTTAAATCTAGATTCTGACACTAAAACTCTTGTTCTTTATAATGCACTTTGCTACTTGTTCTACATATAAAGATAATAAATGATGACAAATTTTAGGGAACACATTTTTAATAGATTTCAATTTGTTCTGATTCTGGAGGCTTTATTGATGTGGTTCTCCATATGCACTTTGACAGTGATGTATTGGTTTATTAAGACATGGTTGTTGTTGTTTTTTTTTTTTTTTTGTCAGTTTCTCCTTTTCTGTATTAATAACTGGACTGCAGTCAAATCACAGGATATGATGGTTTGGGTTGGAGTGAGTTGAGTGTAGCCTTTTCCAGGTATGAACTGTGAACCAATACTTCAATTAGCTCAATATTAAGGGAAAAAAATCTCTACAACAAAATCTCAGGTTTGAATAACATACACTGTTATATCTGGTTCTTACAACACTAACACCTGGAAAATGATGACATTTACTGATTAAATACGAGATAAGAGAAATAATAAGTATATGAAAGGCCAACTTGTTTTCTTAATCTAATTCATTAATGTGCTAGACTGTTTGAGTTCAGCATTATACAATATTCACAATCTTATATTGATTACATTTCAGACAGGAGGATACAAGAGAAATTAAGAAATTTGCCCAAAGTTGTACATCTGAAAGTGGAAAAGTCTAGATTCAAACCCACAGCTTTCTGACTAAACAGCCACGGGACTTCAGTCCCACTCTGTGAGTATCACGGTCATATGGACCAGGATTCTTGGCCTTCCTCAATCAATAGAAATGGACTAGAGACGAGATGAGAAATTCTGACACAGCTTTGTTGGGGCCCCTGCTGCAGCAATGGACACAAGAACATACAACAGGTTCTCTTGCTTGCTAGCTCACTGAGGAGATGCAGACTTGTTTCTTATATCTGATGAGGGTATGGATGGCTTGGGTGTTTTGCCCACCCCTCTGTTGGTGGTGGGTGCAGGGGGTGTGCTCAGGGCTCTGCTTTTACTCCAAACACACTGTTTTTGCTCCTGACTCTTTAGAAGAGGCTGCTAAGTTTTTGTGTCTTTTTGTATCTCATGTCCAGAATTTGTCTAAACTGCACGTGCAAGCAGTTATTTTTAGTCCCATATAGTTTCCTTGTTTTTTGTTGCTGGAAGAGAGTTTTGTTCAGGTACAAGCAGTGCAGCACCGCAGCAGAGGGTCCTGGGTCCAGCTACGTGCCCCACAGAAGGTCCAGATGGCTCTGCTCAGGGTAAGAGTAGCTGTGGAGTTTAGCCCATGATAGAGAGCAGTCTGTCCCCACACTCAGCTGCGACTGACTTATGGAAAAGGGTCATGTCTGCATCTCTGCATTCCCATTGGCTAGCCCAGTACTTACCTACCTCACATGAATGATTACAGAGTAAATAAATAGATGTCTCACTGGTCTATATTCGGGCACATATGGTACTTTGAAAGAATAATTATTTAAAATTTCTCTAAAATTTATTTAGCAATAGCAGATATCAGTTTGAAATTTATTTTTAAGTTTTCAGTTCAAGATTAAGATTTGGTTATGATTTATGCCTAGTGAAACAAGTCAGAGAAAGATAAATACTGGATGTTTTCAATTATATGTGGAATCTAAAAAAATATGATGAATGATCCATTAAAATAAAAACTGATTCATAGATACAGAGAATAAACTGGCAGTTACCAGAGGGAAGTGTGGAGGGGAGAAGGGAAAGAAAGGTGAAGAGAATTAAAAGGTACAAACCATTAGGTATAAAATAAAGGCTCAGCAGGTAAAGGATCTGCCTCCAATGCAGGAGACACAGGAGATGTCGGTTTAATCCCTGGGTAATGAAGATTCCCTAGAGGAGGAAATGGCAATCCACTCCAGTATTCTTGGCCTGAAAAATCCCATGGACAGAGGAGCCTGGTAGGCTACATTCCAAAGGGTCATAGTCGGACACAACTGAGCAACTAAGAAAAATATGTTACAAGGATGTAATGTACAGTACAGGAAATATAGTCCTTATTTTATAACAACTTTATATGGAGTATAACCTATAATATTGAATCACTGTGTTTTATACCTGAAACTAATGTAATACTGTAAGTCAGCTATAATGCTTAATTAAAAAGTTTAAGTATGATTTCCATTCAGTTAATAATAGAAATAGCACAGCTTGTAGATTTTTCTCATTATGTAATCATTTCTGTTAAAGGAGGAAACATTGTGTAAATACATCGTAGCATTTCAAAATGATAATCATTTAAATATTCAGCAAATCCCTGGGTCCACATGAACAAGCTAGAAGAAACTAGCTAGAGAAGCTGAGGAAGGGAGCCACTTATACAGGCAATATAAAGTAAGACAGTTCTATGTGAGAGATGAAAATATATGCATGCCTCCTTTTACTTTTTAAGTAGAATAACCAGACTATGGGTTTATTCTCCTGCAAGCTTTGGCAAATTTTTCTGTAAAGGGACAAACACCAGTTTAGTCTGTGTCAGCTGTAAGGTCTTTGTCATCCATAAGGTCACAGCTACCCACCTCTGCCACCAGTAGCACAAAAGCAGCCATAGACAATGAGTAAATGAATTAGTAGTCGGACACGCTTCAGTCGTGTCTGACTCTCTGCGACCCCATAGACAGCAGCGCACCAGGCTCCCCCGTCCCTGGGATTCTCCAGGCAAGAACACTGGAGTAATTAGTGTGGCTATGTTTCAATAAAACTTTAATTACAGAAACAAGTGGTGGGCTGGATTTGTTCTGTAGGTTGTGGTTAGCCAAGTAGCAAAATAGGAGATTAATTTGAGAGCTTTTTAAGTTTTCCTTCCTACTTTTAGGACAGGTCCTCCCTCAGGTCCCAGTGACACCTAAGCACCACCTAAAAGCCCAGTAGTCCCTTGCCCCGCTTCCTCCATGACACTTCAACTAGCTTTTCTTTCCTTGTATACTGGTCACTGTTTCTCACAGACTCTTCACACACTCTGTACCTTCTTCTAAGGGGTATTTGTATCTCAAAGCAAGACTCATGTAGGCAGTGTCTTGGCCGACGTAATTGATCCCCAAAAGAAAAAAAAACTCTTGAGAGTCCCCTAGACTGTAAGATCAAACCAGTCAGTCCTAAAGAAAATCAACCTTGACTATTCATTGGAAGGGCTGATGCTGAAGCTCTGATACTTTGGCCACCTGATGCAAACAGCTGACTCATTGGAAAAGACCTTGATGCTGGGAAAGATCCAAGGCAGGAGGAGAAGGGGACGACAGAAGATGAGATGGTTAGATAGCATCATAAACTCAGTGGACATGAATTTGTGCAAACTCCAAGATACACTGAAGGACAGGGAAGCCTGTCATGCTGCAGTCCATGGGGTTGCTATGAGTCAGACACGACTTAGCAGTGGAACTTCAACAACAATAACTTCTAAATCACCAAAGTATTTCAGAAAGTAGAAATTCTTTGGCAGTGTCTTTTATGAAATGTAATTCAGTCAGTTGTTTCCTCTGCTGACTTTTGAAAACATTTACTGCCATACATGTTTATATCAAATTGAATATTTTGTTTTATACTTCTTTACCATGTATTTTACCCATTACTAATCTGGTTGGAGGACCTATTTTGAAAGGCCGTTTTATCCATTTGTGTAATGCCTGGTAGGACTTAAAACTGATGAACCCACTTCCTGTATGTATACCTGGAATTTCTCCAAAGAATCATCACCCAGCACAGGCTGTCCCTTATTCTCTTCCATTGACGAAGATCTGAGTTAAAAACGAGCACTGGCCAAATATGTACTCAGATTGCCCAATTAACATCCATGCATGTGCCAACACTTCAAGCCTTCTGGGAGAACAAGACTAAAAAGTTTTCTTGTCTTTTCCTAAGAGGGACCATTATCAGTGGTAGGAAAATAATAATACTATAATGAATATTATTTGTCTACGTAATCATTTAAAATATGTAACTAGCTTTCTTTGATTGCCATAAATTCTGCTAATATGGAAATTCACTTCAGATATGCTAGAATTCAACATATATGATATTTCCAGTTCATGGGTGATTATTAATTTGTCTGATATGACATATAGTATGCTGGACATGTCCTACCTGTTCCACACTTAATTGCTGTAATTACATCATTTAACTTTACGCTTAGCCAAGCTCTGAACACTATAATAAAAACTTCAACTTCCATCATGATTTTAAATTTTTCAGTTCTTTTTTATTTTTAACATAGACTTAAAAAAATCAGCAATTGTTTTTAAAGGAGATTTTGGATGATTTGGAATGTTTGAAATGATCACGATGTAACTATGTCTAAGCAGGAAGTCCTTGACTTGAAAGAGGCTTTCAGTTGGTTGCTGCTTTAAGACCAAATGGCACCCCACTCCAGTACTCTTGCCTGGAAAATCCCGTGGACAGAGGAGGCTAGTAGGCTGCAGTCCATGGGGTCATTAAAAGTCGGACAGGACTGAGCTACTTCACTTTCACTTTTCACTTTCCTACATTGGAGAAGGAAATGGCAACCCATTCCAGTGTCCTTGCCTGGACAATCCCAGGGACGGGGGGTGCCTGGTGGGCTGCCATCTATGGGGTCACACAGAGTCAGACACGACTGAAGCGACTTAGCAGCAGCAGCAGCAGCAGCAGCAGCAGCAGCAGGGGCTCCCCGAAGGCTCAGCAAGTAAAGAATCCACCCATAATACAGAAGACACAGGAGACAAGGGTTCAACCCCTGAGTCAGGAGGATCTGCTGAAGAAGGGAATAGCAACCCACTCCAGTATTCTTGCCTGGAGAATCCCCAAGGACAGAGGAGCCTGGTGGGCTACAGTCCATGGGGTCACAAAGAGTCAGACACAACTGAGCGGATAAGCACAGCTAGATTCTGATTCTCCTGAGATCAGTGAGGACCCCTCTCTCCAGCTCTTCTAGCACTCTCTCTAGAACTTACTCTGTAAACTTTCTTTTAGAAGTATCAGGCCATTTGCTATCCTAGAAAGCCTGGATTTTCTTTTTGTTGTGTTTCGTTTTGCTCACTACAGATTTGGACTAGCAAAGTTTCATTGTGAAATGTCTCTTGCATTGACTCAAAAATAATCTTAGATTGCTAGCAATTCTTTAAACAAAGTCTATAAACAAAGCAGATTTTGAATCATTTAGCTATAAAAGTATTTTATAAACTGTAAATGTTTAATATTATGAATTATTATAATTCTTAAGCCTTTTGTGGAACTGGAAAACATTGGCACCTAGATGTCATTTATGATTTAAGTGAATGCCAAGAGGTATTTCACTGTTCAAAATAAGATATATGTAATATATAGTTTGCTGCTGCTGCTGCTGCTAAGTTGCTTCAGTCGTGTCCGACTCTGTGCTACCCTATAGATGGCAGCCCATCAGGCTCCCCCGTCCCTGGGATTCTCCAGGCAAGAACACTGGAGTGGGTTGCCATTTCCTTCTCCAATGCATGAAAGTGAAAATTGAAAGTGAAGTCGCTTAGTCGTGTCCGACCCTCAGCAACCCCATGAACTGCAGCCTTCCAGGCTCCTCTGTCCATGGGATTTTCCAGGCAAGAGTACTGGAGTGGGGTGCCATTGCCTTCTCCAGTATAGTTTGCTAATATCAAATAAAGATGAGAAATAAGAAAATTATTTAGAAAAATACATGAAATATGATAGTCATTGTAATATAATCATTATAATCATTCCATTCCATTATAAGTATTTCAAATATGTACTATTATAGAATATTATCAGTTCAGTTCAGTCACTCAGTTGTGTCTGACTCTTTGCGACCCCATGAATCGAAGCACACCAGGCCTCCCTGTCCATCACTAACTCCCGGAGTTCACTCAAACTCATGTCCATCGAGTTGGTGATGCCATCCAGCCATCTCATCTTCTGTCCTCCCTTTTTCCTCCTGCCCCCAATGCCTCCCAGCATCAGAGTCTTTTCCAATGAGTCAACTCTTTGCATGAGGTGGCCAAAGTCCTGGAGTTTCAGCTTTAGCATCATTCCTTCCAAAGAACACCCAAGACTCATCTCCTTCAGAAAGGACTGGTTGGATCTCCTTGCAGTCCAAGGGACTCTCAAGAGTCTTCTCCAACACCACAGTTCAAAGGCATCAGTTCTTCGGCACTCAGCCTTCTTCACAGTCCAACTCTCACATCCATACATGGCCACTAGAAAAACCATAGCCTTGACTAGACGGACTTTTGGTGGCAAAGTAATGTCTCTGCTTTTCAATATGCTATCTAGGTTGGTCCATAATTAGTCCATAAATAGTCTGTTTTAGCAATGATTTAAAATTTGATTTAATCATCATTGAAATAGCACTGCAGTGCTTTTCTAGAGAGAAATTCAGAGATTATGACATTGAAGTAGCCAAAAAAGAAGTATATACTTTTCTAAATGCCCAGTATTCTGCCAGGCATTATGCAAAAGGGAAAAGGACTAGATGACACACATTATGCCAGAAAGAATACACTTCTTGGGAAAAGACAAAGAGATTGCAAAAGACACATAAAAATATATACCAGATTTAATCATTTACCCTCAAATTAGTTAAGGCTGTGTTATAAAAGACCAACCAGATAAAGTATTTTTGCAAAAAATAATTACTTCCAGATGAAGGGCATTTTGTTCAGGAAAGGAAGATACACTAAGAGATCCATTTTTCCTGTCATGAAGGCTACTGCATGGGGTATACTCATTTAGGATAAACATTTCTTGTGCCTACAATGCAAGGTGAGCCAAAGAGATCCTTTAATAAAGGAAGATTTTCATTGAAAAATTATCACCATTTACCAGTTTGTGAGATTTTGCCCTGAATAATTAATTCAGTGTAGATATTGTGAACATAATTGTAATTAAGAAACACTTTCTTGTGTTTCTAATAATTGAATGTCTATAATAGAAAGTGGAAAATATGATTAGAAGTTTTCTAACTTTATGCTATGTATTTTTCAACAAATCCCAATTTATTTAGTGTTCTATTTTGAGTGTAAAGAAAGAGTTAAGAATTTCTAGAAATTAGTTGGAGAATTCATGGAGAAACTGAGATAATCTTTTTATGAGTGAAGTGGGGACAGTTGAGTCAATAATGAATAACTGAGATTTAAGGCAACAAATGTACTTTCTCTCATGCAGCTAAAGAGTATGTACGTAGATTTATAGTCTATTGACAGGGAGAGAGAGTACAAATAATAAAGATTTGACTTTGTTGTGACAATACAAGAACTTCTATTTTTATTGTGATACTTTGAATTTTCCAAAAGCCCTTTGGTATTGATCATAATTCTTCTACTAAGCATATGTTTGAATACAAACATTTTAACTTTATTTATTCCCGTCAATGTGTGCTTCAGTGTATTATAAAGCCCTAGTGTTGTTGTTCATTCTGTCACACATTTCAAGTTTACTATTGATTTAATAGTAAATGATGATAAATATGACCAGAAATTGTACATTGGTCTGCTCATTTGCTGGTATTAGATCCTTCATCTATCTTGTTTGCTGAAGAAATGTGTCTGTGTGTGTGTGTATGTGCTCTGTTGTAGCTGATTCTTTGCGACCCCATGGACAGTAGCCCAACCAGGCATCACTGTCTATGGAATTTTCCAGGCAAGAAGACTGGAGCAGGTTGCCATTTCCTTCTCCAGGGGATCGTCCCAACCCAGGGATTGAACCTGTATCTCTTGCATCTCCTGCATTGGCAGGCAGATTCTTTACCACTGCACCACCTGGGAATCAGAAATAAAGAAATATACTTCTACTGAAATGTAGTAAAATTTCCTATTCCATCACAACCTCTGGAGAGAGAAAAGGGAGAGAAAAGTAAAGAGTGTGTTTTGTTTTTGACTATATTTTGGTAACAGCACTTTCTGCCATAATTATATGGTCCTGATTTTAAAACTCCAGTGCCTGAGATTTGCATACAAATTCCTTATTCTTTGAGAAAACCAGATAGCTATAATTTTACTCTAGTATGACTTACTCTTATTTTAAAACTCAGCTTAGTCTGCAGGCTGAGGTTCTATAAAACACCTTAAGTAAATGTCTCCTACAGTGAGTTTAGCCCAGATACTATAATTTTAGGTATGACTTGTTATGCTTTCTTGCTATTTTTTCTTTCGTCTTGCCCTTGAAAATATAAAAGCTGAAATGGTTTTATTTTTCCAAAAGCAGTTTATCTATTCTACAGTATGGCTATAGTCCCTTTTCTGTGTTTGCTTCAGCTGTCACTCTTTAAGGCCAGCTTAAGGAAGTTTAAAAAATATCTTCAGTGCCTTTTTGGCTCAATGCTGAGACTAGTCTTGGTTTGTTTCTCACACATCAGCCATTCTCATCACGTCTGACCCAAGGAACTTGAAGAAGTTTTCCACAAAAGCTTGACAGAAAGGAAGAAATTTAGCATGATTTTAAGTGCACCACTGAAGCCTTTCAGGCCCTGATGAGACAAATATTTGAGAACTCTGACATTAGTGCTGAAATTAAGCTTGCTACTGGGTCTGAAATTGCAATTCATTTGTAACTCCTCCTGAATACTTAGAGCCACAATGTGGGTAACACAAGGGACTTTCTAACAGGCTGTCAGAGCTCTCTGTGAACACTCCAATACAGTGAGAGGACTCTCTTCTAAAATTGACTTTTTCTCTTAAGCAAAAATATTTGTATATACTGTCAGAAAATATTTTTTAAAATCATCTTTACTCTGTCCTTTGAGCCTTAAGTGAGAAAATAGTCACATATCCAACTAGGACAAGCTGTGTCCTCCTCGATTCATCGTCCATACCTGGTCCCTTGGGAATTCATGAACTCTATGAGGCTTTCCTAAAAGTTTATTCCTGGATATGACCTTTCACTGCAAATGTAACAACGCAGTTATTTCTGAGAGCTGGAGAAATGTGTGTAAGATAGATAAACAGAGAGATAGATGCAGATAGGAGACCACCTTTCTGTATCCAAATGTGTTACAGTCCCCTGAATCCAGTCTTTCTCACCTACTTCGTTCCCCAGTGCCCTTTCTTTCCGTATCCAACTTTAATCACCCAGACTGCTTTACACCATGGGTGTAACAATTTAACCTTGTGACAATTTTCCACGATGCAGTTGTTGTACATTAGCTTCTCATCAGATATTTAGGATGCAGTACCACGGGAAGACCTTTCTAAGCAGTACCCAGATCTTCCACTTCAATGAAGAATGGAAGATGTAGGTACACAAATTCTTGTTCCGACTCACCCTCTCAGAGGAGTTACTAACATATAGTGTCCATCCATTACTG
Organism: Bos taurus; assembly: GCF_002263795.3. Lineage (NCBI taxonomy): Eukaryota > Metazoa > Chordata > Mammalia > Artiodactyla > Bovidae > Bos > Bos taurus. The sequence goes on from NC_037354.1 coordinate 23,051,578, forward strand.
TCAATGCTTTCTTCCTCTCTTCTTCTACACTGAGTGTAAAAGACTCATTTATTGTTTGTTAGCCCTTTCAGTACATATGCCAATGTCTAGTCACAGATGTCAGAGAAGGCAATGGCAACCCACTCAAGTACTCTTGCCTGGAAAATCCCATGGACAGAGGGGCCTGGTGGGCTGCAGTCCATGGGGTCCCTAGGAGTCGGACACAACTGAGCAACCTCACTTTCCCTTTTCACTTTCATGCATTGGAGAAGGAAATGACAACCCACTCCAGTGTTCTCGCCTGGAGAATCCCAGGGACGGGGGAGCCTGGTGGGCTGCCATCTATGGGGTCGCACAGAGTCGGACACGACTGAAGCAACTTAGCAGCAGCAGCAGTCATAGATGTAGTAAGCATTTTTCTGAACCCCAGTCTTATCATTCTTGACAATGAGCTTCCTGCCCAAACACAAATACTTTAAGATTGGAATTTTTTTTTTTTTGTCTGATCCAAATTTTCAGAACTTGTAGTGACCTGGACTCAACAAAGGCACAAATATCAGTGTGAACAGTCTAAATAGATCTAAGTCCCAATGGAGGTGGTGTAAAAACCTCATTCCTAGGTTCCCCATTCCATTACACTTAGAGTTTTGTAACTGAAAGTGGGGGTCCAGCTGCTCCCTGCATAAAAGCCAACAAAAAGGCAAGTTGGTGGAAAGTTTGCTTTATTTCAAATGCCTGCAACTGGGGTAGGGGGGCACTGGGGTAAGGGTCGATGCCTGTCCAAAGGCCAACTCTCCCCTACTGGCAGGCTATGGGCCAGAGTTTTTATAGACGGGAGGAGGGGGCTGCATGTAGAAACAGTACAGTCAGCTCTGACGATCATCTTCAAATCGGTCATCAGTGGCCTGGTCAGCATTCTCTTGGTTGCTTTGAGTACATGTCATCTTCAGCTCCAGGGTCACTTGGTTCCCATTTCCTGAGGCCAGTTCTGAGAATTGTGGCAGCTTGTGTCATGGCTGCAGTCTGGGCATCACGTAATTAACTTTTCCACCTAGTGGGGTTTCAGTATCTATAAAAGAGCTCAAAGGACATAGAATATTATCCGTAGTCCCTGAGGAGGAACTAAAAGTCCTTGACTTTGCTTAATGACTAAACTATCATTATTTTGTCCTGTTTGCCTAAGCTTGCTTTTGCTTCTCCATGTTTTCACTTCTCTGATTAAACTTATTCTTTGGCTAGAGTTTTTCCACACACGAAAGACAGGCTGGGGACATGGCGGGGTTGAGGGGGCCAAGGACCATAGGGCCCTACCCTGTTTTAGTATCACCTTCAGACATGTCATTGTATCGTGTGTCTATTTGGAACACAAATGTGGTCATGAAACACCAAGCTTATTTGTAGAAAATGATTACTTCTTCAGCCAAATAGTACTATGTTGACAAAATGTACTCAAGAGTTCTAAATACCCAAAAAAATTCAATATTTATTGATAGATTTGCAGACTGTAGTTAAGATTTGATAGATTTGTAAACCATAGTTAAGATGTTAAATAGATGTTGCTGATGTTAAATAGAAAAGAGTAGATTTTACTAAAAAAAAAAAAAGCTTTAATGAAAGATTGTGTAATGATCACTTTAGTGTTTTAAACACCAAACAGGAATAGAGTCTGAATTTTATGTTGTCATTCAGTTCAGTTCAGTTGTTCAGTCATGTCCAACTCTTTGTGATCCCATGGACTGCAGCATTCCAGGCTTCCCTGTCTATCACCAATTCCCAGAGCATGCTCAAACACATGTCCATTGAGTCGGTGATGCCATCCAACCATCTCATCCTCTGTCATCCCCTTCTCCTCCTGCCTTCAGTCTTGCCCAGCATCAGGGTCTTTTCCAGGGAGTCAGTTCTGCATGTCAGGTGGCCAAAGCTGGAGTTTCAGTTTCAGCATCAGTCCTTCCAGTGAATTTTCAGGGTTCATTTCCTTCAGGATTGACTGGTTTGATCTCCTTGCAGTCCCTTGATGTTGTCATTAAACTAATCTTTATTTTTCTCCAAAACTGTCAACAAAATTTCTACTCTCCCCTGACCTTGTATCATTAAAATTTCATTTGAATATTTTTCTTCCATACAGTTAGCTGTGATTTTTTGTCAATTCTTTTGAATTCCTTAATTAAAAGTTTTTGGAGACAAAAGAATTACAGAGTTTATACTCAAGTTATAAACTGTATTCCATTCATCAAAAAATAATGATATTAGTTCATTTTTAATAAGCAGAGTGCCATTTGACTTTGTGGGGAGAATAGTCATAGCATGTTGGACAGTCCAATTCTAGGCACGTCTGCAAGTCTGCCTGGAGAACTGTGGCAACAGAATAACACATTTAAGATAATGCTGTGTACCTGAAACACATCTGTAGGGGAGACAACTGTGCGATAACCTTAAATAATGTATTTTATAAGAATCAGAAAGAGTAAGAGACTAGACTTGTGCTTTTCTTTCCAGTTTTCTCTAGTGCACCAGAGGATATCAGTCTCTCCACATGCCTGCTTGGCAAAAATATAGGGAGTAAGTATCTCTCTCCCCTAATCCCCCAAAAAATCAAATGCTGCATCACACTACAGTAACTCATGCTTATCACTATTTTGACTTTTTTTACTTTGAAATGTCTTATTTTGAATTTTTTGGTTTTATAGTTAGAAGTGTTTTAAAGCATACCCTGTCAAAACTATTACTATAGGACTGCCCTGGCAGCGCAGAGGTTCAGATGTTACGCTTCTACTGCAGAGAGCACAAGTTCAATCCCTGGTTGAGGAACTAAAATCCCATGTGCTGCATGGAGTGGCCAAAATATACAAAAAAAAAAAAAAAAACCACGACAACATTATTTTAATAAACATTCTTATAATAACTTGCATGTTTATCTATGTAGTTTTTCATGATATTTTTCACATCTGTTACCTGATTCAGTCTTGGGAGTGGGGGGTAAAATTACCATAAGGAAGTAAGAGGATGAGGTGGTTGGATGGCATCACCAACTCGATGGACATGAATTTGAGCAAGTTCCAGGAGTTAGTGATGGACAGTGAAGCCTGGCTTGCTACAGTCCATGGGGTTGCAAAGAGTCAGACACAACTGAGCGACTGAACTGACTGAAGGAAGGAAGGCATACGTCATAATCTTTCTATTAGAGCTGAGGGAAATACCAAAACACCACATGCATTACATATGTTCACACAATTAATTAGTAGCAGAAGTCAGGTCTCCTAATTTACATTTAGAAAGACTTCACCACATCAGTTTGTGTACTTCCAGAGGCATGCTTTTTAAGCCTATTTCTAGAGGCATCCTTTTTCATTTTTAATGAAAAGTTAAATGAAAGTCTCTCAGTTGTGTGTGAGTCTTTGAACCCCATGGACTGTAGCCCACTAGGCTCCTCTGTCCGTGGAATTCTCCAGGAAGAATATTGGTGGCCATTTCTTTCTCCAGTGGATCTTCCTGACCCAGGGATCAAACCCTGGTCCCTTGCATTGCAGGCAGTTTCTTTATCATCTGAGCCACCAAAACTCCTCTCAAAAAATGTACTCTTCCAATTTCCAAAGCTGTTCTCAACTTTTGCTCATTTTTCTACTGGATTTGCTGAAAAGTGAGTAGTACAACTGAGCATTCTGTTTTTACATCCTCACTTCCTTTTGTCTCTGAAATACGTGATTTTTAAATTACATATGAAAAGTCTCTTTCTTATCTTTGAGTGTACTGGCTGCTCACTCCCCACCTATCCCTAAATGTTACTGGCCACGCCCATACATTCCTTGAACTGCCTTTGTGCTTCCTTTTTACATTCTCACTCACAGTCTCAACCTTCTCAATCACCTGACCTGGGGAATTATTGAAGGGGTTGGAGCAAGGCAACATCAGGATTTATTTTTCTTTTTATTCAACTTGTGTTTGTTGAGAATCTACCATGTGCCAGGCACTACTCTAAAGCTGAAAGGAAAATAATCTTGCTCAGATGTAGCTTGCCTTCTAGTGGGAGCAGACAGTTAGTAGATATAGACACAAATTAAACAAGAAAAAGAATAGGGTGTGCCAGTAGGGTCTAAAATAAATGTGGATTATGCTTCTCCAGAGAAGCAGGACTAATAGGCTGTATATACATACCCTTCTGCTTCAGGGACTCCAGGCTTTTCTGTTAATGGACTTCACCAGATTGGGTTAGGCCCACCCAAGCTTCAAAGGTAATTTGCTCTTCTCAAAGTCTACTTGCTTAAGTGTTAATAGCATCTTAAAAATACCTTTATAGCAATGTCATAACTGTTGTTTGAGCCAACAACTGGACACTGTAGCCTAGTCAGGTTGACACATAAAATTGATCATCACAGATAATAAATAAGAAAATGTGTGAAGACCCTAGTAAGACAAGGGCACCTTGTTTAAGATGTGGTTTTCTGAGGGAAAAGCAATCAAACCAAAGAAGACAGAGTAAGTGCCCTGTGGTGGGGACTGAGTAGTGAAGATAAGTTCAGAGAGGCGGAGCCTGCACCTCTGTACATCAGGGCCAACGTTTGGATTTTTCTCCTAGTGAGATGGGATGAGTTGGGCACATGATCTGACTTCATTTTAACATGATCTTTCTGGGCACTGTGGTAATCACAGGCTATAGGGCAAACACAAGGAGCAACCTTAGCAAATACAGAAATAATCCAGGCTGGAGTCCATGGTGACTTGAAACACGGCGGTGGGGCTCTGGGTGGTGAGAAGGGTTTAAAGTCCTGAGAAAGATGGTGGCTGAGGACACTAGTGAGCTGCCAGAGAAGAGGCATCGCCCCTGCTGAATTCCCATTGTCTGATGGTTTTCATCACTTTTAGTTGAATGCCTTCCCAAAAGGTAAAAAGCTGAATGACTTAGCTTCTCAATGTACCATTAATGCAGAGCTCCCCACTGACATGTCATGGCTGTTTCATGATATACCCTTCGGGCTCAGTGCATACAGAGGAGGTGTGGGGTGGCTGGAACCACTATGTCAGTTGTATGCATTGCCAGCAACCTCATCTGGGTCTCTAGAGTCTCCTCCAGTCTACCATACATGCTGCTGCTGCTGCCAAGTCACGTCAGTCGTGTCCAAGTCTGTGCGACCCCATAGACGGCAGCCTACCAGAGTCTGCCGTCCCTGGTGCCATACAAACATTATTATTTATGTGTGTATGCACTCTGGTGTGAAAAAGCACTGCTCTATTTTATAAAGTGAATCTTATTTACCTAGAGTTGTTGAACCAGATTCCCTGTCATTCCTTCTGGCATTTTTTGTGCTTGATAGTGTATTGAATCTATAGAATTCTTGTCATATAGTATGCACTACTCCAAGTCTCTTACATGTATTATCATGTATAATTAAAAGGAGAACCATATTCAGTATAAAGGGACAGCAAAGAAAAGTAGTGCTCCTCAAGATTTTAATAGGATACTGATGTAAAGGTAATGCCTTACCTCTCAGAGGCCAGACTGATGTTGATTTCATCACTCTTCTATGACTCTGTGTCATGATATATTCAAAATGTTCCCTATTTTGCCATCCTCTTTTTTAGATCCTGTCTGTCTGACTGCTACCCTCTATATTCTCCCTGCTTTCACTCTTGTATTATGCTTTGTCTTCAATTCTTCTCAGCTTTCATGGGAAGCTAATCATGTGACAGGCAGGTTAAATGGGAGAGAAGGAATGCCAGGGACAGAGGCATTAGCCCTAGTCAGTCAGAGCCCCTGCTGGGCGGGAGATTGGCCATCACATTGCACAGGTATTACATTTCACACTCTGCTCTTCTTGGCCTTATTAATCCCTGCTGAGCACTAAGCAGAAATAACTCAAGCTCTTTCTTGGTTCAGAATTATTTTGAAGACATAAGGCTCCAGATGGATAGAAATCATTTAGCAGAGATTTCTCTTTACTTTGTTGCCTAAATTGGAAAAGCATGCGAAGATCCTTCACTTTTTATTGTTGTTGGTCAGTCGCTCACTCATGTCCAGCTCTTTGCCGCCCCATGGACTGCAGCACGCCAGCTTCCCTGTCCTTCACTGCTTCCTGGAGCTTGCTCAAACTCATGTCCATTGAGTCTGTGATGCCTTCAACCATTTCATCCTCTGCTGCCCCTTCTCCTCCTGCCTTCAGTTTTTCCCAGCATCAGGGTCTTTTTCCAGTGAGTCGACTTTTCATATGAGGTGGCCAAAGTATTGGCGTTTCAGCTTCAGCATCAGTCCTTCCAATGAATATTCAGAGTTCATTTCCTTTAGGATTGACTGGTTTGATCTCCCTGCAGTCCAAGGAACTCTCAAGAGTATTCTCCAATACTACAGTTCAAAAGCATCAATTCTTTGACACTCAGCCTTCTTTATGGTCCAACTCTCACATCCCTACATGACTACTGGAAAAACCATAGCTTTGACTAAACAGACCTTTGTTGGCAAAATAATGTCTCTGCTTTTTAATACACTGTTTAGATTTGTCATAGCATTTCTTCCAAGGAGCAAGTGTCTTTTAATTTCATGGCTGCAGTCACCATCCACAGTAATTTTGGAGCCACCCAAAATAAAAAGTCTTTCACTGTTTCCATTGTTTCCCCATCTATATCCCATGAAGTGATGGGACCAGATGTCATGATCTTCATTTTTTGAATGTTGAGTCTTAAGCCAGCTTTTTCACTGTTCTCTTTCACCTTCATCAAGAGGCTCTTTAGTTCCTCTTCTCTTTCTGCCAGAAGGGTGGTGTCATCTGCATATCTAAGGTTATTCATGTATCTCCCAGCAATCTTGATTCCAGCTTGTGCTTCATCCAACCCGGCATTTCACATGGTGTACTCTGCATATAAGTTAAATAAACAGGGTGATGATATACAGGCTTGAGGCACTTCTTTCCCAATTTCCATGTTTGGTTCCATGTTCCATATCTGGTTCTGTTGCTTCTTGACCTGCATATAGGTTTCTCAGAAGACAGGTAGGATGGTCTGGTATTCCCATCTCTTGAAGAATTTTCCACAGTTTATTGTGATCCACACAGTCAAAGGCTTTAGCATAGTCAAGGAAGCAGAAGTATATGTTTTTCTGGAATTCTCTTGCTTTTTCTATGATCCAACAGATTTTGGCAATTTGATCTCTGGTTCATCTTCCTTTTATAAATCCAGCTTGTACATTTGGAAGTTCTCAGTTTACATATTGCTGAATATTGCTTGGAGAATTTTGAGCATGACCTTACTAGCATGTGAAATGAGTGCAATTGTGCGATAGTTTGAACATTCTTTGGAATGAAACTGACCTTTTCCAGTCCTGTGGCTACTCCTGAGTTTTCCAAATTTGCTGGCATATTGAGTACAGGACTTTCACAGCATCATCTTTTAGGGTTTGAAATAGCTCAGCTGGAATTCCATCACCTCCACTCACTTTGTTTGTAGTGATGCTTTCTAAAACTGATTTGACTTCATACTCCAGGGTGTCTGATTCTAGGTTAGTGATCACACCATAATGGTTATCTAGGTCATTAAGATATTTTTTGTATAGTTCTTCTGTGTATTCTTGCCATCTCTTCTTAATATCTTCTGCTTCTGTTAGGTCCATACCGTTTCTGTCCTTTATTGTGCCCATCTTTGCATGAAATGTTCCCTTGGTATCTGTAATTTTCTTGAAGAGATCTCTAGTCTTTCCCATTCTATCGTTTTCCTCTCTCTTTGCATTGTTCACTTAGGAAGGCTTTCTTGATTTTTCCTTGCTGTTCTTTGGAACTATGCATTCAGATGGGTATCTTTCCTTTTCTCCTTTGCCTTCTGTTTTCTTTTCCCCAGACAATGACTTTGCCCTTTTGCATTTCTTTTTCTTGTGCGTGGTTTTGATCACCACCTCCTGTACAGTGTTATGAATCTCCGTCCATAGTTCTTCAAGCACTCTACCAGATCTAATCCCTTGAATCTATTTCTCACTTCCACTTTATAATCATAAGGGATTGATTAAAGTCATACCTGAATAGCTTAGTAGTTTTCCCCACTTTCTTCAATTTAAGTCTGAATTTTGCAACAAGGAGTCCATGATCTGAGCCACAGTCAGCTCCCGGTCTTGTTTTTGCTGACTGTATAGAGCTTCTCCAACTTTGGCTACAAAAAGTATAATCAATCTGATTTCAACATTGACTATCTGGTGATGTCCATGTACAGAGTTGTCTCTTGTTTGTTGGAAGATGGTGTTTGCTATGATCAGTTTTTTTCTCTAGGCAACAGTCTGTTAGACTTTGCCCTGCTTCATTTTGTACTCCAAGGCCAAACTTGCCTGTTACCCCAGGTATCTCTTGGCTTCCTACTTTTGCATTCCAGAGAAATGCAAAAAGAAAAAGAAATGCAAAAAAAAAGCAGAAAGTTACATTCTCTTTTTAGATTTTCTAAAGTTATAAGTGGGCTTATATTGCCAGGCATTCATAGGCACACAATATTACTCAGGTATCACCATCAGAATATTGGAAATATCATAGGTACAGGTGCTACAAATCACGCTGCCCGATCCCAGGAACAGGACAGCATTTTGATTAGAAAAACATGCCAACCATTACCATGTATGCTATATTTTCCCTTATTTGTTCTGTATGAAAAGTTTTTCTCACAGAGACTTCCTTGAACTAAGACATATAAAATCATACAAAAAGGATTCTCATTTTAGCTGGGTTTCAACATACATGAAATAATTACACATACGCATTTCAGTATAGCAGGGGATCACAGCATGTACTGGAGGCTTGTAGGTTTGTAGAAATCAATGAAGGATCCCTTAAGCTGGTCCTTAGACTAGAAATAAAAGTGAGGTACCCTTTGATTTTGCTTACAAAGTGCATATATTACCTATTCAAATTATGTGCTTACCTTATGCGTGTAGCGATCTGCCTAAATAAAGTAAATAATGAATAAAAGTAGAGAAGTAAAGAAGAACCGAATAAAGTTAAAAGCAAAGGAAAGGAGAAGGATAGAAGTTTTTCCTCACTTTTGTTCAAACATGGGCAAAAATATAGAAATAGCATAGTAAAAAAAAAAAATAGCATAGTAGATGAGTATGCTCAGAATAAATTGACTGTGTACAAATGCGTGGACTGAGCACTGCAGCTTTTAGATGTATATGTATTTTTATTTAGTCAAGGAATTTGCAGCCATGGCTTCCCTCAGATCTCCCTCCAGGTAAGAATCTTCCAGCTACTGTGTCTTGGGGATCTATCCTGGTGCTCAGGCCAAGGGCATCTTCCCTAGTGACTAGGAGCCAATGACTGAGCACAGTGCATGCTTGGGGTCTGACTGTTTCTGCCCAGTCTTTATGTGACTCTCTCCATTGGGCTTCCCAAGACATTTCTCAGAGCTGCACCGCATTTTCCACTCAATGCCTCAGTCATTTCACAAGTGTCAGACTTGCATCGGTGTCTTAAGACACTTGACTCCTCCAGTGCCCCCTCCCCTCTTTCTCTGGCATGTGTGTAGTGTGTTAATTGCTCAGTCATGTCAGACTCTTTGCAACTCCATGGACTGTTGTCCTCCAGGCTCCTCTGTCCATGGAGTTCTCCAAGCAAGAATACTAGACTGGGTTATCATTCCCTTCCCGAGGGGATCTTCCCAACCCACAATCGAACCTGGGTCTCCTGCATTATAGGCAGATTCTTTACCATCTGAACCACCATCCCCCCAGCAAAACTCTTCTGCTTCTAACTCCTTAGCATCTGCTTCCTGGAGAAGCCAAGCTGACATAGATTCCAAAGTTATCTCCCCTAACAAACCAGAATATTTCCCAAGCCTTAAAAATTCCTAATATGCAGCTATGTTTTTGTTTTTGTTTTGTTGTTTATTTTTATGTTTTGAGAATTTGTAGCCATTTCCCTCTCAGGTAAAACTAGTTCAACAATTAAAGTTATTTATCAGTGGACTAGGACTTCAGAGAGGTTAATTTAGTTGGTGACCAGGTGGGACTGGTGTGGACAAGGTAAGACCCAATGCACTGGATTCGTAAGAGTGGATTGAACAGCGTGGACTCAGCCTTAGGAGTTCACAGAACGAAATAGTTGGGGTGCATTGACAGGGCAACTCTGTCACACAGAAGTAAAGAAACGGCAATAGAGAAGTTTTGAAAACTCCTTTTCCAACATCACAATCTTGCCTGAAGCTCTTCTGAGATGTGATTTAGAGCAAGTAATCAAGTACTGATAGTAGTGGTCTGGCATTGAAAACCTTTGAAAGCCATAGTATAAAGTCTGGTTCTGATTTTGTCTAGGATGAACAGGTACTGGTATGTTGAGAATATTTTAGCAGTGTCTAAAGAATTTCCTCTGTAGCGACAAAAAGCTGTGTGGAGCTTTCTGAGGCTGGAATGCTTAGTGGTATAGTATGCATACCAGTGACTGTTTTTCTTGAAACTTTTGGTGTTCTGCGTTTACTTAATATCTTCTCTCTACTTTAAAATGCCAAAAGGAAAACTGTCACTTGCCTATTAACATTTGTATGTGCATGTCACCAGAAATACATTAAGTATTTAAGTCATATTCATATCATTTAATTTTGGAGGTACCTTGAAAAATAAATGGTGTCATATGCTCTTTTAAGGCATGCTAACTCCAAGGAAAAAATGTTATATCAATTTTATCAGTTGAAATGTTTTTTTTTTAATTTATTTTAATTGGAGGCTAATTACAATATTGTAGTGGCTTTTGCCCTACATTGACATGAATCCACCAGGGGTGTACATGTGTTTCCCCATCCTGAACCCCCCTCCCACCTCCCTCCCCATCCCATCCCTTTGGGTCATCCCAGTGCACCAGCCCCGAGCACCCTATATTATGCTTCGAACCTGGACTGGTGATCCGTTTCACATATGATAATATACATGTTTCAATGACATTCTCCCATATCATTCTGCCCTCACCCTCTCCAATAGAGTCCAAAAGACTGTTCTATACATCTGTGTCTCTTTTGCTGTCTTGTATACAGGGTTATTGTTACCATCTTTCTAAATTCCGTATATATGCATTAGTATGTTGTATTGGTGTTTTTCTTTCTGGCTTACTTCACTCTGTATAATAGGCTCCAGTTTCATCCACCTCGTTAGAACTGATTCAAATGTATTCTTTTTAATGGCTGAGTAATACTCCATTGTGTATATGTACCACAGCTTTCTTATCCATTCGTCTGCTGATGGACATCTAGGTTGCTTCCATGTCCTGGCTATTATAAACAGTGCTGCGATGAACATTTGGGTACACGTGTCTCTTTCAGTTCTGGTTTCCTCAGTGTGTATGCCCAGCAGTGGGATTGCTGGGGCATATGGCAGTTCTATTTCCAGTTTTTTAAGGAATCTCCACACTGTTCTCCATAGTGGCTGTACTAGTTTGCATTCCCACCAACAGTGTAAAAGGGTTCCCTTTTCTCCACACCCTCTCCAGCATTTATTGCTTGTAGACTTTTTGATACCCACCATTCTGACTGGCGTGAAATGGTACCTCATAGTGGTTTTGATTTGCATTTCTCTGATAATGAGTGATGTCGAGCATCTTTTCATGTGTTTGTTAGCCATCTGTATGTCTTCTTTGGAGAAATGTCTGTTTAGTTCTTTGGCCCATTTTTTGATTGGGTCATTTATTTTTCTGGAATTGAGCTGCAGGAGTTGCTTGTATATTTTTGAGATTAATTCTTTGTCAGTTGCTTCATTTGCTGTTATTTTATCCCATTCTAAAGGCTGTCTTTTCACCTTGCTTATAGTTTCCTTTGTTGTGCAGAAGCTTTTAATTTTAATTAGGTCCCGTTTGTTTATTTTTGCTTTTATTTCCAATATTCTGGGAGGTGGGTCATAGAGGTCTGCTGTGATTTATGTCGGAGAGTGTTTTGCCTATGTGTTCCTCTAGGAGTTTTATAGTTTCTGGTCTTACATTTAGATCTTTAATCCATTTTGAGTTTATTTTTGTGTATGGTGTTAGAAAGTGTTCTAGTTTCATTCTTTTACAAGTGGTTGGCCAGTTTTCCAGCACCACTTGTTAAAGAGATTGTCTTTTCTCTGTTTTATATTCTTGCCTCCTTCATCGAAGATAAGGTGGAAATGGTTTTTTTAATTCAAATATTTCTGATCACTTGCATGAATTAAAATTGGACTAATTAAATCACTTTTATGTTCTTATAAGAACAAATGGTTGTTTCTCTATTTCTGATCACTAGCATGAATTAAAACTGGATTAATAAAACCACTTTTAGGTTCTTACAAGAACAAGTAGTTGTTTCTCAAGATGAAAGATTTTACGTTAATCTCAAATAACAATGACAAAGCCTTGACAGGAGCACTGTTTTTGGATGACACTGAACAAGTGTCCTCAGAACATTGTTGACTGAGTTTACACAGAGTAATCATCTTCGTGATTTTCATTTGTTTTTCAGATTTTTGATAGTCACAAATAGAATTAAACTGACAGCCTTTAACGCATCAAATTAAATAAAATGTCAACTTTCTTACATTGCATGAGACATTTAGGATAACATTTCTATGCTGCTAAAGAATGATGGACACTCCAATAATTATAAATGTCGAGATAATAAAGATAGCCTTTGAAGCAAGAATCATGATGTCTTTGTGATAAACACAGATATTTGCTGGTGCTCATATTGATAATAAACTCTGAGTTTCTTCCAGTATAGAGACTGCTGAGCATTTGTGATAACTTTTTAGTAGACTCTGTGCTTCCAAAGAAATTCCCTGTAGCTTGCCTCTTTGACTATATTGCCATCTCTAAAAGACCATTTGAAATAGAAAACCAGATGGCAGAGAAGAAAAGATAGGGAAATATCAAAAGAAATGCCACCAACTGAAATGTTGGGGGACACATAGGTAAATTTAAATTTATCAAAGGATGCTAGGAAAGTTTAGCTCTCACAGTCAATATACATGCTAATACATACAAGGGAACCTGGATTCAGTCCCTGGGTCTGGAAGATCCCCTGGAAAGGGGAATGGCTACCCACTCCAGTATTCTTGCCTGGAGAATCCCATGGACAGAGGAGCCCAGTGGGCTCCACTCGCTGGAGTCACAAAGAGTCGGACATGACTGAGCAACTGACAGTTTTCACTTTCAGTACGTACAAATGTTATTTGAATTCTTTTTTTGTCAGTGGTGGTAGTAAGGCAACTTTTGTGTGTATGAGGGTGTCTGACTAAACTGGAGGAGTATCTCCTTATTGGCCCCAGTAGCCTCTACAGCCTCAGTGGAGGGATGCGGTTTTGTTATGCAGAACCATCCAACCGGCCTCCTCTGATACCACCTCAGCTTGAAGAGAAGCTGTGCTTTGCTCTACAGGATAAGGACGAAGTCCAGGCTCACTAACTGGTCTCCACTGACACGGGAGGGTTGGAGTGAAGGCTTGTTCTCTTGTGGCAAAGATGAAGTTCAAATCTCTACATTCTCTGACACCACTCCAGCACAGGGGTTGGCTGCTCATTACAACCTGACCAAGGGTAAAAGTCCACCCCCACTTTCAGTCTTTTTAGCAGGGCTGGGAGTAAGGCCAAACCACCTCCCCTCCTTTTTTTTCTATATATGGCTAAACTGGGCCTGCCGAATGGCTCAAGCAATCAAGAACCTGCCTGCAATGCAGAAGACGCAGGAGACTTGGGTTCAATCCCTGTGTTGGGAAGATCTCCTGGAGGGGGAAATGACAACCTGCTTCAGTATCCCTGCCTGGAGAATCCCATGGACAGAGGAGCCTGGCAGGCCACGGTCCATAGGGTTGCAAAGAGTAGGACATGACTGAACACACATGCGTGGCTAAACTGGAGTGGTCATTGCGCAAAACAAATGTGGCTGACTGTTTCCTCACATTTTGGGTAGAGAGAAGAGGTTTTTCATGGAGTTGTTTGATTGTTTGGGTCTGTTGGTACTTCTGGGTTGCTGGCTTCTGCAGTGGAAATCCACAGTTCCTGACCAGTCTACCTACTTTTCTCCACCTAGCAGAAGATTTTTATGCTTGTTTCATATAAATGTCCAAGGTTTTTAATTTTCCTCAGCAGGGGGAAAACAAAAAAGTACATTTAGTTTATCTTTCTAGAAATGAAAGTCTCTCATTGAATTCTACAATTGAAATGACAACAATGAAAGCAATGACCTTTGTTATGTGTTTCTAATAGTTGCATAAATCAGGTTTTGGTTATGCTAGATATGAGACAACTCTTTGTACCTTAACTCTATGTATGAATTTGTCATTTAACTCTACCTTCTGGAATAATTTCTTATCTATAACATTGCTTCAGTTTTCTACAATAGCAAGCATATCAATTGTTGACTTTATTTCTGTCATTGTCTATTAAATTTGTTGTAATCCTTCCTCATTCTATTTCATTATCACATAATTTCATAGTTGTCTCCATAGATGTTCTTCTTTCTAACATTTTTAAACATTCTATTAAAAATTCCATATACATTCCTGACATTTTCCTTTAGATACTGCTGCACTTACTCATTCCAAGTCATTTAAATTCAAAATAATTTAAAAATTATTTTATTGTAAATTGCTTTTTATATATCTTATGATGATGTTCCACTTAAATGAGGCAAAATGAAGCAAATACAATGCTTGGCAATGGGCACTATGATGGGTTTCACTTTGCTCATTTTCCATCTCCTATTGAAATCTAAATAATCTCCTCTATCCACAAATGTCATTCACTGTATGGCTAATTACTGGAAACTCAGAAGCTCTTGACTAGCTTGATTTTTCTTTGAAAAGGAGGCATCTTCTTTTACCATCTGCCATAGTCTTTGCAGACTGTCCCAACAAATACTGTGGACTGGGTGGTTTGAACAATATAATTTTTTTTTCCTCACAGTTCTGAGAGTTGTAAGTCTGGGATTAAGACGCCAGCAGAGTCAGTGTCTATCAAGGCCTTTCCTCCAGTCTTGTGGATGACCACGCTCCTCTCCTCGTATTACCTCTTCTCTGTGCAGACCAGCCATCTCTGGTGTCTCTTCCTCTTCTTATAGGGGCAGCAAGCCTATCAGATCTGGGCCCCACGCTTATGACTTCATTTAATCTTCATTCCCTTAAATATAGTCACATTGGAGGTTAGAACCTTAACACGTAAATTGGGAGGAACACACGGTTCAGTCTGTAATGCCCTCCTATCAGGTTTGTTGATATTCTGATTGTACAAATCACTTGAAGACAGCCATTCCTGATCGGAGTTCTTCTCCCCTCTCTAACAGATAGTGCTTTTGTGGCAATTAGGTGTCTCTCCCATCCACCTCTAACCTCTCACAGTAAAACATGCACACACAATAGCTTCCTTCTTAGTTGTTCACTGGTCGTTTCTGCAAAGATGGTCATTGGGGAACAAAAAGAAGATTACTACTTTGGATACTTCAATAAAAACAGGTTACACAGACTAAAGGAAATAGCTTTCCGATTTCCTGTCAAACTCTGGTTTCTGAGGCATGATATAGATTCAGCACCTTTGCATCTTTCGTGTTATTTTATCTTTTCTAGTAGTTTCTCTTTCATGAAGAAAATCTGGATGTCCTGAGGGAGCACTGCATTGATTTCCTTCAATTGAACATTGTTTCCTAAGTAGTTATTTGAGCTCTCTCTCCCATCCTTCCTCAAATTTCTCTGTCCTCATTTTGGATTGTGCTGGTTTTCATCTTAAGAAGTTGGGAGAGACTATGTCGAGTGCATTTTCACAAAAGCCTCTGAAAAGCAGATACCGGAAAAAGGATTTCAACTACAGAACATTTAAACCCCACAACTTTAGACTTTCACCTGACCACTAACATAATCAGAATTCATATAACAAATTTTATCACACGTATTTTTGCTCTAGAATTATACTACACAAAAAATAAGACTGCATGATCTTTCCTGGCTTCAAAAATCTTGTTCTGGAAACAATATAAATAGGAACAAAGCAAAGGGGATAGCTGTATGTTGCCACGGGAGGGCCGAGGAGCCACATCAGAGTGCGTGGAGGCTTCATCTGCTGAGTCCGTGGGTGGAAGGCGTGCCTTACGCTGTTTGGCTTTTCTCTGCACACTGTTTTTCCTTCCAGGTGGTAGAAGTTTAATTGCACTGGTATAAAATTTGCTAGCCTTCTGCAAACCTTTGCAGCAGTTCTCTTCACTGCTGTACAATGGAAAGGGGCCTATGTTGCCTGATGGCAGAAACAATTGAGAATTTATGTTTAGTCCTGTCTAGTAATGCTGTATATTTTACAATCCCTCAGACCAAGCAGAGGTAGAAATAGAATTGTTAGACCACCTCAAATAATGATGGCCACTGACCAGCTGCCCACCCACATCATGACCTTAAAAGAAACAATTCCTCACATTCAAGGCCCCCAAAGTCTTCCAATGCCCTTGAAAAATTGGAATGAGGAATAAAAACAAAATCTGTTTTCTTTGTAGGTTTTTAACACCAGTAAATTTCATTTAAATCCTTTGGGTCAATAAATAATGGTCGTGAATGTTAATGTGAATGTATAGATGTAAAATAAGTAGGAGGGTGTAACTTCTGAGGATATTCAGTTTGACAATTTGAGTATATGTTAGCAGTTGAGAGATATAGGTCAATTATGTATTATTCAAACATGGTACTTACTTCCAAGTTTAATAGAATGAAAAATGTGTACAGATATTTATCTGCTTGCTATATTTGATTTTTAATACAGAATCTTGTTTGAGTATTCTCAAAGTAATAACATGATACACTACCCTTCAAATTAGAGTATTAGATACTTTGAACAGTGAAATAGTTTTCACAATCAGTACTGAATTAAACAATATATTATTGAGATAAATATAAATGGTATAATAGATAAATGTAATCACAAAACTTAAATACATGATTTCAATTAGCAAAGACTACTATATGAGAGAGTCATCTATTTAAAGTAATATGTTACTCTAAAATTAGGACAACTGCTGTCCTTGGGATTTTAAAATAATGCTTGAAGGGATTTGCCTACTTAAAAAGGAGAAGTTAAACATCAAGCACCAATGCCTTCTAATGTTACTGATCTCTGAGCTCTCCTGGCATTCATAAACCATGATAAAAAATTCATTTCATGCTTGTCTACTCTGATAACACTCATGACTGAATTGTTTGAAAATGCTGAAAAGAGGAAATGATTATAGGAATGCCCCAAAGTGTGGGGCACACTGGAACAAAAATAGGTCCTCTGAGCTAGTATTAGGCTGGCCCACCTTCATATGTCAACCAGGCTAGAATATTGTTGTATCAAGATATAGCAGATGGTTTACTTAAATTACGGATAAAATATGAAAATTATAATATTAATAAAATACAATGTTAAAACATTTACAAATATGCATATGCAAAAGCACATTTTAAAAAGAAACTATCAAATGTTAGACTCCACTGACCCTAATTCTTACCCCCGTGTTCCCCAGTGACTGATAATGGTATTCTTTGGGATTTACTTCCTTTCTATGCCAGAATCACCACCCTTATGGCAGAAAGTGAAGAGGAACTAAAAAGCCTCTTGATGAAAGTGAAAGAGGAGAGTGAAAAGGTTGGCTTAAAGCTCAACATTCAGAAAACGAAGATCATGGCATCTGGTCCCATCAGTTCATGGGAAATAGATGGGGAAACAGTGTCAGACTTTATTTTTCTGGTCTCCAAAATCACTGCAGATGGTGACTGCAGCCATGAAATTAAAAGACGCTTACTCCTTGGAAGGAAAGTTATGACCAACCTAGATAGCATATTGAAAAGCAGAGACATTACTTTGCCAACAAAGGTCCATCTCATCAAGGCCAGATGGTTTTTCCAGTGGTCATGTATGGATGTGAGAGTTGGACTGTGAGGAAAGCTGAGCGCCGAAGAATTGGTGTTGGAGAAGACTCTTGAGAATCCCTTGGACTGCAAGGAGATCCAACCAGTCCATTCTAAAGGAGATCAGTCCTGGGTGTTCTTTGGAAGGAATGATGCTAAAGCTGAAACTCCAGTACTTTGGCCACCTCATGCGAAGAGTAGACTCATTGGAAAAGACTCTGATGCTGGGAGGGATTGGGGGCAAGAGGAGAAGGGGACGACAGAGGATGAGATGGTTGGATGGCATCCCCGACTCAATGGACGTGAGTCTCAGTGAACTCCGGGAGTTGGTGATGGATAGGGAGGCCTGGCGTGCTGCGATTCATGGGGTCGCAAAGAGTCGGACACGACTGAGCAACTGAACTGAACTGAAGGATGAAAGAGTATTCTCAAGTTAAAAGCTGTACCGTTTGTGAGTGTACCTCTTTTGACTAGTATATAGCAAGTAAAACCTGTACTTACGAGAGTAAGAAGCTCCTGGAGGAATTCACTTCCATGCTTTCATTCTTTACTGATTTTTCCTTCATAATTCTCTGCTGCTGCTGCTCAGTCACTTCAGTCATGTCCGACTCTGTGTGACCCCATAGACGGCAGCCACTAGGCTCCCCGATCCCTGGGATTCTCCAGGCAAGAACACTGGAGTGGGTTGCCATTTCCTTCTCCAATGCATGAAAGTGAAAAGTGAAAGTGAAGTCTCTCAGTCATGTCCAACTCTTACCGACCCCATGGACTGCAGCCAACCAGGCTCCTCCACCCATGGGATTTTCCAGGCAAGAGTACTGGAGTGGGGTGCCATTGCCTTCTCCATCATAATTCTCTAAACACCCTTTAATATTTTCTAGCTTTAACTTTTCCAGTAATTATTTGCTTTTGTAATTGAAGTATGGTTGACTTACCGTGTTGTATTAATTACTGGTATACAGGAAAGTTATTCAATTATATATATATATATGTGTGTGTGTGTGTGTGTATTCTTTTTTAAATATTCTTTTCCAATATGATTTATCCTAGGATAGCGAACACAGTTCTCTGTGCTCTACAGTAGGACCTTGTTGCTTATCCATTCTCTATATAACAGCCTATCTCTGCTAACCCCAACCTACCTCTCTGTGCCTTCCCCAACCCTCTCCTCCTTGGCAACACCAGTCTATTCTTTATTTTACTAACCCTTTAAAGGTGAGTATTCTTTCTTGTTCTGTTCCTGAACTTTTTTCTCCTTCCTCTGTACTTATTCTTCATCTGAGAGCTACACATCTTCTCTACCAGGGACCTATTTTCTCAACTCCACATTGTGAACTGATTATTGGGCATTCCCATACATAAACTCAGAATGTCAAGAAGTTAAATTGACAGTTTTTATTACACCCTAAAACCTACCTCTTTTTTCTTATTCTTAATTATAATAGATAAAAATACCACTTTCACAGTCATCTATGCCAAAATAATTAGAAATTTGAATTAAAATAAAAAGTTACTCATAACTAGCTCAAGTTATTCATGACAGTTGGTCCATATATCTTCCTCAAAATATATGAAACAATTCAGCAATTTTCCCATCATCTTTGTCAGCATCTTAGTTGATAACTTTAACACTTGCACTGGAATTTCTACAGTGGTGTACCAGTAGGTTTCCCTGATCCTAAGCATTGCCCTTTTGACTTAATTCTTCAAATTATAGCCCAAATGGACTTCCTAAAATGAAATTTAATTAAATAACTTATATATTTAAAGACTGTAATTGCTCCTCAGTTGCTTTGGGAATGATACTCAAATATACTAAGGCTGTGTCTAATACCCTACATGGTCCGATTGAAGCCTTTCTTCCAAGCACCACCATCCATTGATTTGCCTTTGTTCTCTTTCTTTCCTTGTTAAAAATTTGCTCCTTGCTTTATTCATACAGGACTATGTCTTACTTGTTTCTTTTCTGGACACTTACCTTTCTACACTTAACTGTGACAGTTTCTGCTGTCACTACTATATACTTAGTATACAATATTGAAAGTATTTAAGTTTTCCTGTCTTTTGAGACTGGGAAATCTCTGCATCCTTAGCCTTAATGCCTAGCAAGATATAGGTTCTCAATAAATATCTGTTGATAAATTACTTAAGAAAATAAAGAAATACTATTTCTGTAATGTAGGCACTTGAGGAAAAAACCTTGAATTAGAGGGTGTGCTGTTTTGCCATTCTTCTGAAGAGCTGTTAATACAAAGATATCTTCTTTGAAGTTGACTGTCTCCATGCCATTGTTCTCTCTGATTACTTGGTATTTTACAGATACTGAGCAAACATAGACTTCTCTAATTACTTTAAGAATAGATTTGTGACCTTTAAAATTATAGCAATGAACACAACCTAAAATACTCTTAGAAAAAAAGTGCAAGGTTTTAATTTCATGAGCATGGCTAAATTGAAAAAGTACAAATTAATATTGTCAACTAAAATTTGCTCAGATGTAAGCAAATACTACTGAACAACTGACTTTGAACTGTTCTATCTTTTCACTTAATTTTCCCAAAACAAGCAAGGTAAAAATGCCTCAGTCTTTTTCTTCTCTTGTGAAGTGAATTTGTTCTTTTTTTTTTTTTTTTAACATTCTAAACCTCTAACCTCTGATTCAGTTGGAATTAATAGCCTTCACTGTTTTAGTGTCTTGGGCTAGAGAAATAATAAGGAAATATCTAATCTATAATTACAGATATTAAAAAATTAAAATGCTACTTGCAAAAATTTAATTGATAGTTTTGGTCTTTTAGTAGCTTAGTCAATGACCATTAAAAACTTGACTGCACCTCACAGTACAAAATACTTTGATTTGTCAGAAGCTACTATACAAGCAAACATATACATATGTAAAGTTAATATGATTCACAAAAGTATACATAACCATTTCATAGGAATATCTAAGAAAATACTGATGATTAATTGTGAAATCTATTTCATGAGCCAATAATAGATTGAACTTTGCAGCAAATACAAATAACCTTACATAATCTGACTGATAGCTGTAGTGGCAGTATACTTATTTTCTCACTGTTTTCCATATGGAAAGTGAGTAAAATTTTAAAGATCTACTAAAACACACATCACCCTATTTCCAGTTATATATAATTGACATGTTTTATTCTGGTAACTAAGCTGCCTTGATGCTTTGACTTAGAGGCAAGCCTCTCTCACAATAGGACTGGGCAAAACCATAGGCTATATGGGACTCACAGCCTTTGCCCTTTGTCCATCGGGATGAATAGGGTACTCTGGCTCTGGCCAATATATAGTTATAGATAGATACATACATACATAGATTTATTTTCCCTCTCATCCCCTTTAGTAACCTTTGCCTCCATGAGTATCCTTTGTTTCAGCTTAGGTTACAGGACCATGGTGGCCTGAAGAGTTAGTGATAAGCTTAACTGTCCCTATAACTGTTAGAAAAGAACATGCGTAGTTGCATGCATTATCCCCTTTTCTAACCTTGATGGCTCTTCATTTCCATTGTAATAATGTTTTGCTTACACTTGCCAGAAACAATTGACCAGAGTCTTTTAATTCTCTTCTGTAGACTACCTTGATAATCGTCATCTTTTCCCCAGAAGCATAAAATAGTTCTGACTACTATCCACAGTGTAAGATGATGTCCCTAACCCTGTACTCCTTCCTGCTGCTGCTGCTGCTAAGTCACTTCAGTCGTGTCCAACTCTGTGCGACCCCATAGATGGCAGCCCACCAGGCTCCGCCATCCCTGGGATTCTCCAGGCAAGAACACTGGAGTGGGTTGCCATTTCCTTCTCCAATGCATGAAAGGGAAAAGTGAAAGTAAAGTCGCTCAGTCGTGTCCGACTCTCAGCGACCCCATGGACTGCAGCCTACCAGGCTCCTCCGCCCATGGGATTTTCCAGGCAAGAATACTGGAGTGGGGTGCCATTGCCTTCTCCTAGCTGCTCCTATTAAAGGTCCCTGTAGAATTGTGACAGTTTCACAACAAAGTACGAAACCAAGAATCCACGTAGAAATGAGAAGACTGCGTCCATCCTAAGTTATTCTTTCCCCAAACGTTTATTTTTTTGTTTGTTTTATGTATTTTATTTATTTGTTTAAGCTGTGCCAGGTCTTAGTTGTGGCATGTGGGATTTAGTTCCCTGACCAGGGATCGAACCTGGTCCCCCTGCATTGGGAACACAGAGTCGTACCCACTGGACCACCAGGGAAGTCCCTTCCCAGACTTTTGAGGTCATTTCCCACTTTTGTACTCTCTCATATGTAAATAAGGAGACAAACAAACAAAAATCTCTCTTTGTGTTCACATTGGGATAAATAGTAGAGAAATGTCCAAGTTGGTCATTGCACTAATTATACAATGCTTTCTAAGGTAAACAAATACACATAAGTTAAAAATTGCCTGTGAATACTACAAGGGTCAAAACCAGCTTTGGCTACAGAGTGTCATTTCTAAAATAAGGAAAAGAATAGTGAGGCACCAGAAGATTATCTCAGAAGTATGAATCTGAGCTATGTAGTTAAGAGTTTAGTCTCTTGTTCTGAAAGTACATGAAAATAACCTTACTTAATTTTCTTCTCCAGATTCCAGTGAGTAGCCCATGTTCTATAATTTTTTCTTCCTTCATTATGCCCCTTCAGTCCTGTAGCATCTTCCCAAATGAGGTCCAAGAGGTGAATGATGACATAAATATTTACTATTCCAAATACTTTTCTTTTCCCACCCCCTCATCCAGGGGTCAGTGACACCCCACTCCAGTACTCTTGCCTAGGAAATCCCATGGACAGAGGAGCCTGGTGGGCTGCAGTCCATGGGGTCGCGAAGAGTCGGACACGACTGAGCGACTTCACTTTCACTTTTCCCTTTCATGCATTGGAGAAGGAAATGGCAACCCACTCCAGTGTTCTTGCCTGGAGAATCCCAGGGACGGGGGAGCCTGGTGGGCTGCCTTCTATGGGGTTGCACAGAGTCGGACACGACTGAAGCGACTTAGCAGCATCCAGGGGTCAGGAAGAAAGGTGATATGAGCAAGAAGGTCCTTCCTTCCATCTATGGGCTTCTTAACTCTAATGAATATTGTTAGGCAGAGTTCATGGTTTATAGGTTTTTCATCCATTCTCGACTTCACTTGGATTGTGTCTGCAAAAATGAGGTCCCAGTTCAGCTCAATCAGATTTCCATCAGCTTTTTTTTTTTTTTTTTTGCAGTTAAAAGTCTCTATTTTGCCAGTTGTGGTTGCATTCAACTGGGAAGTTTGAACTTGGCTAGGATCACAGGGATGTGATAGGTATCTATTGTCTTTATCATAAATTCAGTTTATGAGACCTCCAGCCTTGGAGCCAGTCCCTGGAATGGGGTTATGGAGAAGATCACCTTCTTTGGTTAATATTTTGTGAACAACTTGAAGATATCCCCAGTGCTGACCTCTGTTGCATCTTTTTATTTTTTATTTTATTTTTGTCTCTGTGTCTTTTCTAGAACTAGCTACATACAGTGTTGACCCATCATCCAACAAAACAGCAACAGGTAGTTTCTGCTAATACCACCTGCTCCTGAAGGGATAGTGTTTGGGATGGTTGCTCTTTTAAAACCACATGCAGGGTGGTTTCTTCCCTGTATGATCCACGTCTGAATCACATGAGACCACCCACAGCATTCTATCTTCAAGGGTTCTCCTTCCCAGTGTATCACTCTGCTCTCCACCAGATAGGTGGCAACTGCCACAGTGTTTTCAGATGCTCTAGGGCTGGGTTACAGAGAAATGAATGCTTTCCAGGCTTTTAGAGATTTCTGTAACTGTTTGTGTTACTGCTCAATAGCTTTCTGGCTTGAATAGAGGTGGGGAAGAAGAATCCTCTCTCACCTCTCTCAGAAGTTTCGTTAGGGAAATACCACAACCCTCCGATATCATTCTGCAGACATTTCTTCTTAATTTTTGAACTTCCTGGCTGAATTTTTAAACTTACATTGTCTGCAGAGAGTTGTTAATGAGTGTCATAAGATGATTTTTAGAACGTCTTTTGTAACTCTGTGAAGCTGTAGCCTCCCATTATGGAAATTTGGGAAACTTGATCCCTATTGTTCTAGATTGTCCACCTCCCTGAGGGCTATGTTTGAGCAGGTGTAGATGACCATGTGGGACTGAAGTTAGAGCGGGTGTTCCCACTGAAGTGGTGTAATGTGAGGAAAAAGACTGAAAGTTCAATGTTTGGGGATCTAGGCAATAAAATGTTCACTCATTTGTATGAACCAATTTTATATTTTCTGTGAAATGCATTAGTGTTTCTGTTGGTAAGACTGATCTAGATTTGTTTATTATTACTGATAGCTAGTGCTTACAGTACTATTTGCAGTAATGCTAAGGATTTATGCTACACAAATACAAGGTTTCTTGGAAATCCTAAAGGCATATTTTAACTGTATATGTTAGATCATTTGGGGCTTCCCTGGTGGCTCAGATAGTAGAGAATCCACCAGCAATGTGGGAGACCTGGGTTCGATCCCTGAGTTGTGAAGATCCCCTGGAGTAGAAAATGGCAACCCACTCTACTATTCTTGCCTGGAGAATCCCCATGGACAGAAGAGCCTGGCAGGCTACAGTCCATGGGGTCGTAAAGAGTCAGACGTGACTGGGCAGCTAAACATGTGTTATATCATTTAGTACTTGCTGTTGGGAGATAATTTGTTTTGCTTAGGTGTCAACAGCCACCATATCATCCACATACACCTGTACCTGTGCGACGGTTGGAAGAATTTTCTGCAGGGTAGTGTTCAGCTGCATATTTGCCAGTCCTTATTTCTCCAATATTCATATATCTCCAGTGTTTCATACCATAGGATATATTTACGTCACAAAATAATATGTGATTCCACCCCTTTTTGGCTGTCACAGTGGTAGGTGAGTTGGGACAATAGTAGATAGCAGATTTCCTGGTAGCCATTTCTACATGGGAATAGCTAAAAACAATTGTACATGGAAAAGACTATGAAAAGAATCACTTTATCCCACTGAATCCAAACAAGATAGATTTCCAACTAACCTCCTCCTACCTAGACGTCAGAAAGTGCCTCTGGTGTTTTCTCCAATGGCACTGAAAGGAAATTGTTATGGGGAAAGTTGTATGGAGCACATCACTGTCCTTAACTACTTGCAGCAAATTATTTAGTTTTGTAAATTTTCAGGAACATATTGCAGGCCACTGCCAACTTGAAGAGGGGTCTGTGCCTGTGAGGGCCCCTAAAGCTAATGGTTCATTAGTTTCGTGAAAAGTTTGTCATTAAAATGTAATCAAACTATCCAAACACGATTTTGTTTTTCTTTACTTAGAATGTGATTTACTGACATCCTTTTAGGAGCAGAGGAGTAAGAAAATGTGCATTATTTCTCAAGCCCACAGGTTATTATCTTGTGTGGGCAAAGCAGGATAGATTACAAAGAGCACATGAACAAAGGTTAATAACCTTTACTGCTTTATTACCTTTTAGGAATTTGTTGCCAACATGATTTGTCCACACAGAATTGTTATAAATTTACATTTAATTTAGGGTTTAAAATAAAAACATTAAAATCAATCTATACTTACTAATCACAAATTATTTTTAAGAAAAAAGAAACAATTTGCTATTGCCAAGTCCCCTATTTAAAATGAACTTTTGTTTTTTAAAGGAAACTTACATTCAGAAAATGATCCTTCTGTTTTATATTCTAGGCCTAGTAAGGACACTGGGGATATAAAGCAGGAAAGGTAGTCAGTAATCTCTGGAACGCTTCCAAGCCACTCCAGGGCAAAGTCAACCTAAGGCTATGTCATCTCCAAAAATCTTTTCTCTATCAAGAAAAAGGCTTAACAGCTACCAAGGAAATCTAAGATCTTAGGTGAAATGAAGCCCAGTATATTACAAAGTTTATGGGCCATGTCCAGAGCAAATTTGTTCTTTAGGAAATCTCCTAGATCTTGGTGAAGATATTTTAAATTTTGAAGTCAAAGCATAAACTGTAGCAAAAGTTTAAGCAAAGGATTTTCCTACGTTCCCATGAAACCAATAAAATATATTGCATGGTATGTAGAAAGCTAGAGGAAATCTCTTTGATTTTATGCCATAATTCTGTGGAATCATTACAATCATCTCTCACATATGAAGACCACCCCAAGGTCTTCAAGTTACCCCA
Source organism: Bos taurus (assembly GCF_002263795.3). Taxonomy (NCBI): domain Eukaryota; kingdom Metazoa; phylum Chordata; class Mammalia; order Artiodactyla; family Bovidae; genus Bos; species Bos taurus. The sequence goes on from NC_037354.1 coordinate 23,077,578, forward strand.
AGCAGGTAACTGCAGCTGTGTCCAGATATTTTAATAGTTTTTAATAAAAGATGTGTGGTAATTTTACTGTACTTTGAGGCATTTTCAGATAGCATATAATTATTTATCTTAGGTTTATTTCCTTCAGGGAGGAAACTGGAGACATGAACAACGAAATCATAGAGTCCCTGAAACAAATCTTGGCTTCACTATAGTTGGTGAAATTTTAGCAAAACACTTGAGCTCATATTTAAAATGATGATAGTCATACAAACACAAAGCCCTCAGGTATTAACATTGAGAAAAACAGAAATAATGTTATGCCCTTAAAGTGAAAGTGAAGTCACTCAGTCTGACTCTTTGAGACCCCATGGACTGTAGCCTACCAGGCTCCTCCTTCCATGGAATATTCCAGGCAAGGATCCTGGAGTGGGTTGCCATTTCCTTCTCCAGGGGATCTTCCCAACCCAGGAATCAAACCCGGGCCTCCCCTCATTGCAGGCAGATTCTTTACCGTCTGAGCCACCAGTTATGCCCTTAGATTTATATTTTCGTGTGGATAGGTTTAAAATTTTCTTAAAGCATTTGAGACTGTTCCATGGGAAGGAAAGTATACTCCTGATGCTTTTTATGTAATTCATAACTTTTAGTGTTTTCTTTAGTCTTTTAAGGAAATTTATAATTTTTAATGCCAACTTGAGAAAATGTACATGAGAGTTGCAAGTTTTATTTGGACCAAAATGAGGACTATAGCCCAGGCGACGGGATTTCAGATAACTCTGAAAAATTGCTCCAGAAAAGTAGGGGGAAGGACAGTATGTATGTGATTTTGGTGAAGGTGGAGTACAAGCAACCAAACAGATTTTGCAGAAAGTTTCTGCTAGTCACAGGAGCAGTCTTCACCTTGCAGGATTTTAGGGCACTTTTAGGTATGATACACTAGAATTGGGGTCCCAAAATTGTCTCCTGAACATGTCTATCTGAAGACCTGGTCTGCCAGTTTTTCCCAAAGCACACAGTGCCTCGTTTCTGATCTCCGCCCCGAGCTTCTTTCATGGGGTGTTGAAGATCGGCAGCTGCAGCATCACATGATTTAACCCCTGTAGAGGGAGATGGCAAGTGCCAATTTGTAGTTGACATCAACAGTAAAATTTTCAAATATTTGTAAGAAATTCAGATAATTTGGAAGAAATAGACTCCTAATTCACTGGGGAGCATCACACTTGCTCCATTTTTATATATGCACAGATACATTTATTTTAAAAAGGAGACCATCATACATGCTCTTTTGTACCTTAATTCTTTAATCAAAATATATGTTCTAGATATATTTTCATAACATTATACTCTCATGCAACTCATATAACAATAACTTTTTAATGTACTTAACTATTGCATCATTAATATTTGGTTATTACTAATATTTACTGTGAGACAAAATGGTGCATTGAATATATTTTACATTTGATGTCATAATAAATGTGCTAAGAACTTTTCTGAATCTTTGTGAACTTATTCACAGGTAAAACCAATCATAATTTTTTTTTCCTTTCCTGTGTCTAGATTTTTATTATTTATGTTAGTCATTTAAAGTCAATTAGTATCATCCATTTCTATGCTCTGAAACAGTTTGTAGATATAAATAACATTGGAATACTTGTTTCCTGAAATTTTCTAAAATTCGTACCCAAAACATCTTGCCCTGGTAATTACATGCTACCATCATCTACTGTCCTATTAGTTACTGAGGAGTTGAAACACAGAAAGGAGAAAGCAAAGAATATCCAGAATCGATAAGGCCAGTAGATGAACAGTCAGGATATGAATCTTGAGTATGGTATTCTAGAGAAGATAGTAAATGAGCACTGACTTTATGAACACTGAAAAAATGAAATATGTTCAGGCTTCATCATTCACTAAGTACTTAGTGAGTGAGTGATGTGAGTGGTAGTTGCTCAGTCATGCCTGACTCTGCAGCCCCATGGACTGTAGCCTGCCAGGCTCCTCTGTTCATGGAATTTTCCAGGCAAGATTACTGGAGTGGATAGCCATTTCCTTCTCCAAAGTACTTATTGAAGAGAGGGCTATTTGTAACTTGTAAATTTTATGATTTGGGGGATGTATGAAAATATTTTTCCCTCAAATTTGAATATAGATTGGCTCATTTAAGACTAATTATTTAACAATTTTCTCTAGTGTTTTTGTTATTTTTCCCAATATATTTGAGTTGTCTAGAGAAACAAACCAATAAAAGATGATAGACGGGTTCATGGATGGATAGATGGATGGATAGATAGAGATAGATATAAAGATATCCAAATGAGTGTAGGGCACATTTTATAAATAAAACCCAAGAGAACCAATGGTGTATCCTCGGTTAGAATCTGAAGACCTGAGACTAGGAGAGCCGATGGTATAAACTCGTCAGACTCTGAGTCTAAAGGCAGAATACCAATGTCCCAACTCAAACACAGTTGGACAGTGAGGGCAAATTCTCCCTTCCTCAGCCTCTTTGTTTAGTCTGACCTTCAATGAATTGGACAAGGCCACCCCACAAGGAGGGCAATCCGCTTTGCTCAGTCTGCTGATTCAAATGTAAACCTCATCAAGAATCTGCCTAGCCAATACACCCAGTATAGCCATGTGGGAAGAAAAGCGTAAGGTGAGTTTGATTTCCATTCTTATGAACTATTTCTCTTTGATAATTTTTTTTCTCACTTTACCAGGCAACAGTCTAATATAGGTCTGTTTTCAGTTTTTCTCTTAAGGATAGACGATTACTTGGCTATTAGTTCAGGTCCTGCTTCAGCTCAAGAAAAGTTCCTTCCTTGGTATTTTCCTCTATGCTGTCCTCCAGTCTCTATTTTTGGATGCCAATTTAACCAGGGTTTTCTGGAATCCCTGGTAGCTCAGTGGTAAAGTGTCTGCTTGCAATGCAGGAGACTCAGGTTCCATCCCTGGGGTGGGAAGATCCCCTGGAGGCAGCCCACTCCAGTGTTCTTGCCTGGGAAATCCCATGGACAGAGGAGCCTGGTGGGCTATATATATAGCCCATAGGGTCACAAAGAGTTGGACAGAACTTAGTGGCTGAACAACAACAATAACAACTCCAGAACCTATCCCCATGTCTTCTGACTTTGTGCTCATTAATGTTACCTTTGGTATTTTATTCCACATTCTAAGAATTCCAACTCATGATTTAGCCAGTTTTCTTTCTCATTCTGTGATTCCATCTTTGTATTATATTCTTCCTCTTTATTTTCCTTTCTTCATGTTATTTGCTTCTTAAACAAATTTGTATTTTTAGTTTGTGGCATCTCTTCATCCCTCTGAAGATACTATTTATTTTAAAGTTAGCTGCTGTTTCAATTCTTGGGATTTTTCAGTCTAGTGATTTTCTTTCATGCTTCTGATTTGATTCAAATACACAGTGATTTTTGGTTGCCTACTTAATTTTCATGAAACAAAAGCTTAAGTTGTAAAATATTTCTAGCTGGAGCATTTCCTAAGCACTCTGACTTCCCAAGCTTTCTGACAGTAAAGCAGTTTTTACAGACAACGTAGGGGCTGTGCTGCCTGAAGTAAAGTGCGAAGCTAAAGCTTGCTGCTGCTGCTGCTAAGTCACTTCAGTCATGTCCGACTCTGTGCGACCCCAGAGATGGCAGCCATCAGGCTCCCCCGTCCCTGGGATTCTCCAGGCAAGACACTGGAGTGGGTTGCCATTTCCTTCTCCAGTGCATGAAAGTGAAAAGTGAAAGTGAAGTCGCTCAGTCGTGTCCGACTCTTTGCGACCCCATGGACTGCAGCCTACCAGGCTCCTCCGCCCATGGGATTTTCCAGGCAAGACTACTGGAGTGGGGTGCCATCACCTTCTCCAAAGCTAAAGCTTAGGGGTTGGTTTTTTAATAAGCAACCAGGTAGACTTGCCTTCAGATAGATGGGAATGGAATGTATTTTCTAGGGATGTGTATTTCATGTCCTTTGAAGTAAACAAATGGAAACTAAGTCCTATGTTGCTTTTTTGCCTGATACTAATATCCATTTTATGATTCCCTGTGGCAGATTGCTTATAAGTGTAGTGTATTTTATATTATCCTTGTACCTTTAAAGCAAATGCCAGACTCAACAGCTGTGGTACCAAGAGAATGGGACAGTTTTCCCATCATCTTAATTGATTTGAAGACGGTTCCCTTTTAGACCCTGCTGTCTCTGCTTGTGTGACTTCTCCAAGGTTTTGATGGGAAACCCCACTTTCAGGGAGTACTGGACTGCTCCTCACTTGTGGTGTTGTTCTGCCATATTGCTTTCCCCCATCAATGCCTTCATATGGTTGCTATCTCCTCAGTTCAGTCCAAAAGACTTTGTATCATCCTAAACTTCAGGGAATTAGCCTTATTTTTTAATATATTCTGGCCTATCAGTTAGATTTAGGAAGAAAAACAAACTTTCACCAAATCTGATGTTTTAATTCATAGGCTTTTTAATGTTTTATATTTGCCTCAGACGCAGAGACTGGAGGTGAATCATATTCCTCGCCTTATGACACACCATGCCAGTAGTCATTGAAAGCCTTCTTGGGTATATTATCCCTCAATGCAGAGCCTAATGTATGTGCCTCCCAAACACATTCACTCAAGTGATTCAATGTGCACCACCAGGGTTTTCAGATCTCCTAATTGCTGTAGGATATTTTATATATCCATCCAATATATTTTATTGTCTATATTACCTTTACTTATTTTGCTGTAAGTGATGCTGTTGTGAGCATCTTCGTATTAACCTTGTGCCCTGGGAACAGTTACAGTTTCTCTGAGAAATGTATCCAGGAGTGGGGGTGTGGAGTGATGTGATGTATCCATTCTCAGTTTTACCAGTTATGACAGAAATATTCTTCACAATAACTACAGTTTTTACTTGTATATAAGTACACACACACACAATACATACATACATACATACATACATATATATATATACATACATACATACATATAAATCATTTCCTCATTCAGCCATTGGTAATATATAACTTTCTTATTTTTGCCAAGATAATGGATATTAAGTGGTATCTCACTATTGTTCAAATTTGTATTTTCTAATTATTAATGAGGTTGAGCATCTTTTCATGTCAGTAGGAAAGTTTGTTTTTCACATCATATAAACTGCCTAGTAAAAACTTTTATCCACTATTTTAACTGGATTGCTTTTGTTGATTTTCTAATGATTGAAAAAATAATACTTACTAGCATAGATATTAGAGAAATATGTTTAATTTGTACTTAATGAGAGCATACGTTAATTATAAAATTAAATCTTTGGCAACTGATGAATAAATATATATGCAAATAGATTTTAGTTCACTTCGAGTTCAGAAAAAATTGATTTCAGCTCATGTTGCAGTTTTAAATCCTATTACATTTTTCTTTCTAACTTTGAAAAGCTATTTGAAATTGATTTTGGACTGTGTTTTAGTTGTATGACTTCTTTTTTGTTTTTTTGGTGTGCGTGTGTTTCTGTGTGCCAAGTATGTGACCATCCAAAGAAACAAAAGTCCTGTGATTTTCTGCTTTTTTTTTAGAAATCACAGTGATTAAGTGAACATATTTGTTGTCATCTTGGTTATGTCATTATGTCAAGTACATATAGAATCACATTAGAATTCCTGCTTTCAAGCAGCTAAGTCACCCTTGCCACATTCCAAGTTCGCTATGGTTGAGGAAGGAGGTGCTCCGTTAAAATCTAGCTAATTCAGCTGAATGCCGATTCCTTTTAGATTAAGGAATTAGAAATGTAACCTCAGCAGAAATGACAAGTATAGCTCTAAGTTATGTATTAAATTATATCAATACACTATTTGTAGTATTTTGCATGTTGTAAAATTGTAGTATAAAGAGCATTTATATTTTTAAAGGCACATGTATTTTCAAACCCTATGCCAATATTGAGTAGCACTATGAACTTCAGAAAGTTCTGAACAATAAATTTCTGAAAGTTTCCTTACATGTAAAATGCTAATATTAATATCTGCATCATAGGTATTAGTTTTGTTATGATGCATTATTGTGAAAATTAAATGCAATCACAAATGCTTCCCCTGAATTTTCTTTATTTTTGTTGAAGTGTTAGGCTAGGGTTCTATTATTTAGAGACAACTTTACCCCATATTTTTCATTTAATTACACTGCACTTGAAAAAATTAGAACAATTTGGCACATTAGTAAACTAATGTTTTATAAGTTTTATTAAGGTAAAGTTGAAAAATATACTAAGTGTACATGATGATTTGATATACATTATGAAACCATTTCCCCCATCGAGTTAATTGGCATATCCATCTCCTGACATTTATCTTTTTTATTTATTTTTAGTGAAAACATTTAGTTCCTAGGCTCCTACCAAATTTCAGTTATATGACACAGTATTATCAACTAGGGTCACCATGTTTCATGTGAAGACCTCAGCTCGTATTCATCTTATAATTGGAAGTTTGTAACCATTTGCCAGCCTCTTCCTTTCTTTCCCACCTTCCAGCCTCTGGCAGCCACCATCCTACTCTGTTTCTGTGAGTTTGACTTTTTTTTTTTTCTTTCTGAGTCCACATGTAAGGAAGAACCATGCAATAATTGCCTTTCTCTGTGTGACTTATTTCATTAGAATAATGCCATCTAGGTTCATCCATGTTATCACAAATGACACTATGTTCTATTTTATGGCCGTTCCATCATATCTATAAAACACAAATTTCTACTGAAAACCCACTGATTAACCTTGTAGGGGCTGCCCTTGTACTGGATTGGCCAAAAAGTTCGTTCTGGATTTTCCAATATATCTTACAGATAAACACAAAAAGTTGCATTTCCCGTGCTGCTTTTAAGATTCTCTG